>NC_134361.1:104034908-104334908 GCF_048569485.1 Anomaloglossus baeobatrachus
ACTAAAGTGTATTTCTGCAAAGGAAATGCTATAAAGATTTGATAATTTCCAATGCCATTCTAAACAACTTTGAACCATATTTTTATACAGTTATTTATATTCTATTTATCAAATTATCATGTCCTCCTTTCTATGAGTAGAGTTTTTAAATTCTGTACTCTTTCCACCCAAAATAAGATTGTCTGTATGTCATTGTCACTTTTTTCTACTATAATAAACTGCGAGGATTTCACTCTATGTCCTTATGAGTAATCAACTCTTTATTGTGCAGATTGAAATGAAATATAATAATGGTGTTATTATTGTTTGGTTTCAACTTTAAACCCTTAAAACTGCCTGATATCATGGAGTATATCTGGAGCCGAGCACAAGGCAGTTTTGAACTACTTTACTGCTGAAATCTGCTCTTATCAAGAGTGGCTGACGCTACTACTGATTGCTGCTGTTAACCTATTAAATGTTACTGTCAATCAATAACAGCATCATTTGAAGGGACTCAGCACAGAATGATTGTTCAAGCCAAGTACAGGTGCTCGGAGCATCATAGCTTAAAAATGCATTTAACCACTTAACGACTTATGATGTACTAAGTACATCATAAGTAATTTCCCTGCCTTAATTTGCAGGATCACATGCAGAGCCAGCATTTTTCCCTGCAGATGGAGGCTGACTTATTCCCTAGTGTGGTGGCAATCGTGGTAATAGGTAAACCCCTTACATTGTACATACTTGGTATGTCCTAGCTGTCTGGACCTTAACGATCAAGGCTGCACCCAGTACGTTCTGGCGATTGCGGGGTTAAGGAGCTGTACCCTCACATTTGCTGCCAGGTCTGTCAGATATCTTGTAGCTGAGACCTCGCTGTCACTGCCAGGAGCAGTGCCCGCACCTTTCCTGGCAGTTTATCTCCCTAACTGCTGCGATCAATTGTGATTGCAGCATTTATTTGTCAGGGACAGGATCATGTTCCTCTCCCGAGCAATCAGATCCCTGTAATACGATCACTAGGACCTGATCACTGACATGGTAACCTTTGGTTGTCACCATGATGACCCTCGGGTTACCCAGCTACAGAAAGCCTCGCATACCATGCCAGATGCATGGTGTGTGAGGCAAAGTGTCAGTGGTGCAATTGCACCACTGACATATAATCCACTGCAATGATCAAGCATTGCAGTGGATTATATCAGTGATGAGAGTGCTGAAAGTTAATGTCCAATAAAGGGACAAAAAAAAAAAAAAAAGTTTAAAAAATGGTCAAAGTATTAAAAAAATCTGAGACTAAACAAAAAAATCCAATAAACATGTATATTTATGTGAAAAAAGGACAAACTGTATATTTGATATTGCCAAATCCGTAACAACCCAATCTATAAAACCATCACTCTAGTTAACCTCTTCAGTGAACATCGTAAAAAAAACCTAGCCAAAATGATGTCTATTCATCATTTAACTGACAATAAAATGTAATAAAACGCGCTCAAAACTCATATATAAATAAAAATGGTACTGGTGAAAACGTCATCTTGTCCCATAAAAAACAAGCCACCAAATAACTCCATCAGCAAAAAAATAAATAACTATAGCTCTCAGAATTCAGCAAAGTAAAAACTATTTTTTTCCCATAAAATAGTTTTTATAGTGTAAAAGCGGCAAAACATAAAAAAATAAATGTGGCATCGCTGTAATCGTACTGACCTGAAGAATAAAACTGTCTTATCATGTTTACAACTCAGTAAACAGCATAAAAAAAGCAAAACCATTCCTGAATTACTGATTCTTCATGATTCTGACTCACATAAAACAGAATAGAAAGCATCTCCGAAACACGTTGGACTTTTTGCCACTCCAGGCCTCTGTAACCTGCTCCCTTTGCTGTGACGTCACACGCTCTCTGCACATGCGCTGCCAGGTAACCAGGGAAGCCACCGGCCGGGGCTCCTAATACCTGTGTCAATATATACCGCACACCGTTCCAATTCCATCTGCTGCTGGAGCACATTTTCCCTTGAATCTGCCTGGTATTCACGCTCCTCCTTAGTTGCCACTTACCTCGTGGAGCAGCCTTCAGCGCAGGCACCATGGGGATTTAATCCAGCACGCGCGTTGGGAATTTTCCAGCTTCGTAGCAAGTGCTGACAGTTTCTCAGGCAAGTCCTATTAACCCCTCTTTAACCCTTTAGTTTCCTTTAGCCATTTTTCACTTGTTTGCATTAATTACTGTCCCTGCGGTACAGAGAATTATTCCCTCTGGTTTTAATAGTACATTTTATAATCACCACAGAGCGCTGTAGCATATGTTCCTAGATTACCTGTTAATGGAAATGGTTTCCAAGTTACTGGTACCAGAAAGTTTGTAGTATTGTAGTGAGGACAGCCGGTTTAATTTATGGGGTTCAGGTCTCCAGAAGCATGACATAGGCTTATTTGCAATTTTTAATTCTGCAACATTCACTGAATCTGACACAATGGGTATTTTCCAGAGAGTAATGAATCACTACACTTAGATGAATTCCAAGAGGGGTGTAATCTCCAAAATGTAGTCAGTTAGGGGGTTCATGTTGTTCTGGCACTTAGGGGCTCTGTAGATGGAGTCTGCAAGCTATTGTAGGAAAATCTATGCTCTAAAATTCAAATGGCGCTCCTTCCCTCCGAAACCCTGCAGTGCAGTCAATCAGTATAGCAGCAGCGGTAGAAATAAATCCTGCACCACTCAAACCATCTGTGTTACCTTGAACGATAAATCCACGTGTGAGGAAGGCAGCTCTCAGTTCAGAGAAGGTCTGGTCAGAGCGTGCTGGTCGGAAAAGGAGAAAGTCCAAATCCATCCATGGAAGAAGAAAGAAGACCGACCGCAGCAGCTTCAGTGCCGGAAAAACTTTATTGTAGTTGCAGGTGCATTATAAAATCAGCAGTACGGGACCGAGATGCAGGATCCCTCACCTGAGACTAATGAATCACTACACTTAGATGAATTCCAAGAGGGGTGTAATCTCCAAAATGTAGTCATTTAGGGGGTTCATGTTGTTCTGGCACTTAGGGGCTTTGTAGATGGAGTTTGCAAGCTATTGTAGGAAAATATATGCTCTAAAATTCAAATGGCGCTCCTTCCCTCCGAAACCCTGCAGTGCAGTCAATCAGTATTCTACAGTCACATATGGGGTATTGCTACATTCAAGAGAAATTGTGTAATAACAATACGGGGCTTTTTTATTTATTTCCTATGTGAAAATTGAAAATCTGGGGTTAAAACAATATTTTAGTAGTAAAAATGTAATTATTTTTGCTACCCCTTCCAATCTGTAAAATTTAGTGACACATCTGTGATCTCAAAATGCTCACTGCTCCCCTAGATTAACTCATTGAGGGGTGCAATTTGTAAAATGTATTCACTTTTGGGGGGTTTTCTGCTGTTTTAGCACCTCAGGGGCTCAGCCAATGTGACATGGCACCCACAAACCATTCCAACAAAATCTGAACTCAAATATAGCACTCCTTCCCTTCTTCACTTTGCACTGTGCCTCAAAAGTAGTTTTATTGGATATTGGCATACTCAGGAAAAATTGCACAACAAATGTTATGGTTCATTATTTCCTGTTATGCTAGTGAAAATTAAAAAATTGGTTTTAAAGCAACATTTCAGTGGTTATAAATGTATTTTTTTTTTCATTTTCATGGTTCGAAGTTATAAAAAGTTTGTGAAGCACCTGGGGGTTCAAGGTGCTCAATAAAAATATAGATAAATTCCTTGAAGGTTCTTGTTTACAACATGGGTGTCACATGTGGATAGTTCCACTGGTTAGGCACCTCAGGGGCTTTGCCAATGTGACATGGCACCCACACACTCTTCCAACTACAACTAAAATAAAAAATGGTGCTCGTTGCATTCTACACTTTGCACTGTGCATCAAAAGTAGGTTTCAACCACATATGGGGTATTGGCGTACTAAGAGGAAATTGCAAAATAAATAATATGGCACAATTTCTCCTGTTACCCCTGTGAAAATGAAACATTTCACACTAAAGCAGTTTTGTGGTAAAACATTAATTTTCTATTTTCATGGCACAACGTTGAAAAATTGTGTAAAGCACCTGGGGGTTCATCTAACATCTAGATAAATTGCTTGTGGGGTCTAGTTTCCAAAATGTGGTCACTTATGGGGCACCTTCACTGTTTAGGCACATCCCAAGCCCTGCCATGCTCCCAACCTGTAGATTTCCACCACATGAGGGGTATCGGTGTACTCAGGAGAAACTTCACAACAAATTTTATGGTGCATTTTCTCGTATTACTCTTGTGAAAATTGTGAAAATACTAAATTTGGGGCTAAGTTTACATTTTTGTGGTAAAAAAAAAACATTTTTTCTTTTCATATTACTTTAATTCCTGGGACGCACCTAAAGGGTTAATAATCTTCTTGGATGTGGTTTTGAGCAGTTTGAGGGTTGTAGTTTTTAGAATGGTGTCACTGTTGGGTATTTTCTGTCATCTAGGTCTCTTAAAGTAATGTCAAATGTGATGTGGTCCCTAAAAAAAAGTTATTTTGTTGAAAAAAAGAGAAATTGCTGATAAGCTTTGAACCCTTTTAAATTCCAAACAAAAAAAAAAATTATGTCTCAAAAATTGTGCTGATGTAAAGTACACATGTGGAAAATGTTAAATATTAACTATTTTGTGTGACATAATTCTTAAATTTAAGGGTAAAAAATTCAAATTTTCAAAACTGCAAAATTTTCAAAATGTTTTCTACATTTCCAATATTTTCACAAGTCAATGGAAAATATATCATTTTAAATTTATGACTATCATGAAGTAAAATATGTTATGAAAAAACAATCTCAGAATCACCAGGATCCATTAAGGCATTCCAATGTTAAAACCTGTGAAATTGACTCTTGTCAGAATTGGAAAAAAATGGCCCCGTCAGTAATGTGAAAACCATGCTTCGAGGTAACCCCCTTACCTCGGAGCATGGTTTTCACATTACTGACGGGGCCTTTTTTTTGTTTTTAATGGGGTTGATGTCAGCTCTGAATTGACAGCTGGCATCAAGCTCAGGGGTTAGTAATGGATAGCTGTCTATAAAGCACCACCATTATTAAACCGGCAGGTATAGAGTTAAAAAGAACACACACAGAAAAAAAGAAGATAATTTAAATAAAGACTCCCCCACACTCTCTCATTTCCCAATATATTAATTCAAAAGATTTCCTGGAAGTTCCACCATAATCCAATGAAGTAATGTATCACAATCCCTATAAATGTTTATGGAGCTGCGTTCTGAGGTCATTCTCAAAACAAAGTTGTCATGATGTGACTACAACTTTCCTGTCCAGTATGGGATATCTCCTGGTGTATGGCCAACACAGCAAAATCACCTGGGTAGTGTTACATGGGTGGAGGAAAAATCCCTTGGCGAATGATTCAACACAAAGGGTAACAAAACAACGGTAGACCCTTGCACTAGGGTGAGGGTTGTAGGGTCACCTCCTAACACTCACCTGAGGCTGATCAATGCACTCCCTGACATCCATGCACCAATCATATGCCTAAACCCTTGATGGCCAAGGACTCACCTAAACTAGTGACTGCTAGAGAAGTGCTAGTCTCGCCACTACAGACAACAGAAGAGAGGAAAGACAAACAGGTGGGGAAAACACAACAAAAAGCACTCCTTGGTTTCTTTGTTCAAATAATTCAAATAAGTTATCATCTTTATCTGCGCTGGTTATCAACAATAAGTGGAAGTCCACTTAGGTTTTTTTTTTATTCCACATCCACATGTATACAATGCAGTTGTCCCATTTTGCTTCCTTCTGCAACAACCTAGCCCTTAACAAGAACATTTTACAGCCATTTTACAGCACATATCTTTAGGTCCCTATTGACTTATAAGGGGTTCAGGGTCCAGGGTCAAGTTTAAGTCAGGTTGAGGTCCTACAGTGCCTGCCAAAAGTATTGGCACCCTTGCAATTCTGTCAGATAATATTCAGTTTCTTCTTGAAAATGATTGCAATCACAAATTCTTTGGTATTATTATCTTCATTTATTTTGCTTGAAATGAAAAAATACAAGAAAATGAAACAAAAATCAAATCATTGATCATTTCACACAAAACTCCAAAAATTGGCCAGACAAAAGTATTGGCACCCTTAGCCTAATACTTGGTTGCACAACCTTTAGCCAAAATAACTGCGAACAACCGCTTCCGGTAACCATCAATGAGTTTCTTATAATACTCTGCTGGAATTTTAGACCATTCTTCTTTGACAAACTGCTCCAGGTCCCTGAGATTTGAAAGGTGCCTTCTCCAAACTGCCATTTTGAGATCTCTCCACAGGTGTTCTATGGGATTCAGGTCTGGACTCATTGCAGGCCACTTTAGTAGTCTCCAGTGCTTTCTATCAAACCATTTTTTAGTGCTTTTTGAAGTATGTTTTGGGTAATTGTCCTGCTGGAAGACCCATGATCTCTGAGTAAGACCCAGCTTTCTCACACTTGGCCCTATATTATGCTGCAAAATTTGTTGGTAGTCTTCAGACTTCATAATGCCATGCACACGGTCAAGCAGTCCAGTGCTAGAGGCAGCAAAGCAACCCCAAAACATCAGGGATCCTCTGCCATGTTTGACTGTAGGGACCTTGTTCTTTTCTTTGAATGCCTCTTTTATTTCCTGCAAACTCTATGTTGATGGCTTTTCCCAAAAAGCTCTACTTTTGTCTCATCTAACCAGAGAACATTCTTCCAAAACGTTTTAGGCTTTCTCAGGTAAGTTTTGGCAAACTCTAGCCTGGCTTTTTTATGTCTCGGGGTAAGAAGTGGAGTCTTCCTGGGTATCCTACCATACAGTCCCTTTTCATTCAGATGCCGACGGATAGTGCGGGTTGACACTGTTGTAACCTCTGACTGAACTTGTTAGGATGTTAGTCGAGGTTCTTTATCCACCATCCGCACAATCGTGCGTTGAAAGCTCTCATCAATTTTTCTTTTCCTTCCACATCTAGGGAGGTTAGCCACAGTGCCATGGGCTTTAAACTTCTTGATGACACGGAGCACCATAGACACAGGAACTTTCAGGTCTTTGAAGATGGACTACTTGTAGCCTTGAGAATGCTCATGCTTCCTCACAATTTGGATTCTCAAGTCCTCTGACAGTTCTTTGGTCTTCTTTCTTTTCTCCATGCTCAATGTGGTACACACAAGGACACAGGACAGAGGTTGAGTCAACTTTAATCCATGTCAACTGGCTGCAAGTGTGATTTAGTTATTGCCAACACCTGTTATGTGCCACAGGTAAGTTACAGGTGCTGTTAATTACACAAATTAGAGAAGCATCACATGATTTTTCAAACAGTGCCAATACTTTTGTCCACCCCCTTTTTTATGTTTGGTGTGGAATTATATCCAATTTGGCTTTATGACAATTTTTTTTTTCATTGAAGACAAATTAAATGAAGATAATAATACCAAAGAATTTGTGATTGCAATCATTTTCAAGAAAAAAACTGAGTATTATCTGACAGAATTGCAGGGCTGCCAATATTTTTGGCCGGCACTGTAAATCAAACTTTTCGCTAAAGTCCGGCTGGACCCGGTGAACCTGAACTTCATCGCTATTCATATTATAAAGGTTGGCAACTTCCTACCCAAATTTTAAAAAACCTTGCCTGTACTAATATAACTAATCAATACCCCCCAACCCCCTACCCCAAGGCATGATTTACCTTTCCATACAATTTAAAATGATAGAGGACATGGTATTTGCTTTTATTAACATGCGAACATTTCTAATGCAAAAGTTTTGCCCATTTCTGTTTGCTGTAACCCATTTCGGGTCCTATCCTATGAGGACACCCCTGCCATCCACAGATCTTTAGCCATGAAATCCAGTGCATGTACAAACAATAGAGGTATTATGATGATTTATGAGTATCAGTAGAATTCAATACTTAAAATAACATTTATATCAATAGACTGTTGCTGTTTGTTTACTCTTGACTGTCTTGTCTTGTGTTAGTTTGAGCATTTTAGAATTTTTACTTTAAATGATGAGGATTTAATTTTTTTTCAAAGAAAAAAAATTACACTGCCTTCCTTAAAGGGAACCTGTCACCAGATTTGGGGCCTATAAGCTGTGGCCACCACCAGTGAGCTCTTATATACAGCATTCTAACATGCTGTATATAAGAGCCCAGGCCCCGCTGTGTAGAACATAAAAATCACTTTATAATACTCACCTAAACAGTCGCTGCAGTGGAGTTAGGTCATATGGGCGTCTCTGTTCTCTGGTGCCGGCGCCTCCTCTTTCGGCCATCTTTGTCGTCCTTCTTCTGAAGCCGGAGTGCATAACGCATCCTATGTCATCCACACTCACCAGCATTGAGGACTGTGCTGGTGCACTTTGATTTGCCCTGAGGAGGGCAGATCAAAGTATTGTAGTGCGCCTGAGCGGGACCGGCAAGTGTGTATGATGTAGGATGCGTCATGCACACAGGTTTCAGAAGGAGGACAAAGATGGCCAAAAGAGGAGGCGCCGGCACCGGAGAAAGGAGACATCCATATGACCAAACTCCACCGCAGTGACCGTTAAGGTAAATATTATAAAGGGATTTTTACATTCTATTCAGCAGCCTGTGCTCTTATATACAACTTGTTAGAATGTTGCATATAAGAGCCCACAGGTGGTGGCCGCAGCTTATGGGCCCCAAATCTGCTGACATGACCCCTTTAAAAATACATGTAGAAAACAAATTAATGATAGAAATAATTCTTAACTTAACAAAATAGTGAAATAATTGGATTTTCAATAGCATTACTTACACAAAGAGGATCTATTTCTGGGTAAGCCTATACTAGGACAAAAGATACCTCTGAAACTATTGAGTGATCTTAATGTAATCTATTTTACAGTTTAATTATGGGAAAAAGACAAATAATTGCAGTGCTTGACACACGGTTTTAAATAATTTTACCAGAATAGAGGAAGATAAGTGACCTTTCATTAGAAGGTTGGCTTTCTTATTAACAGAGGAATAAAACGTATTGTTTAATTTAGAAAAAAAAATGATCAATTAACTCCCTGACACCTAAAAAGACATTAAGAAAACAATAAATATCGACAATGTATCTTTCTGCTTGACTACTCAATGCTTAAAAATCTTTGTTAGCATGAGATGAATGGTCCCTGGGACATAGAATACAATACCGTGCATGTGTATTCCCCTATTTACATTCCCTTTTGTAGCATTCTATATGTCATGAGCATCCACCAAGCTGGACAGTTACAGAAAATCAATGTTTGCTAATGTTTTCAAATCAGCAATAGACTTCAGCTCACCCTATACGGTGGTTGCATTTGCTGAGAGCAATATTTCTGTCCAATTTCAGAAAACCGCAAGAGGTTTTTTATTTAATTGGAACCACTGAGAATTCTAACTATTGCATAACCTAAACAATGAATTTTATAATGAAAATGACCTAGTTTTAGACATGTATTCTGGAAAGGAACAAGGAAACAATTAGGCTTCCTCAATGTGTTGCTAAAAGGATGGCTGGGTCGATAAAATAAAAAAGGATACATTATAACATTACAATCTAAATATGAATTACAAGAGGGAGAAACTCAAGCAAATAGTCCTTCTTGGCTGCAAATGTATTATCTTCTGAAATTGCTTAAGAGCATGGCTTGGCCAGACAATTAGGAGCCTTATAGACAAGCAATGCTGAGAAGACCACTTGTCTGTTAGTTCATACTTATACTTATAACTCTGATATGTTTTAAGGCTCAAGGCACAGGGGAAGCATGTATATTAGCGCACTAATTATTCCTAAAAGTAGAAGAGTCTCGCTAGGTTCATGATTCATAGTCAGTCCAAATCATTTGCTGTTCAGAGAATCTATGGAGAATGGAATTTTTAAAGGTCCATGTTCTACTTTTTTCTACTAATTAAATGCCAAAAAGGAAAAAAATACTAAGATGTAGCAGCACTGAATGGGCACTATACGCTGGGACTCAGTGCTTCCTTTAACTTAATGGGCACCATACGCTAAGACTCATCACTTCTATTAACTCAATGTGAACTATACGCTAGGACTCATTTCTTTCATAAACTCAATATAGGCACTATGCGCTAGGACTCATTGCTTCCATTAACTCAGTAGGCATGATATGCTAGGACTCATCGCTTTCATTAACTCAATGGGCACTATACGCTAAGACTCATCACTTCTATTAACTCAGTGGGCACTATACGCTGGGACTCGTTGCTTCCATTAACTCAATGGGCACCATATGCTAAGACTCATCACTTCTATTAATTCAATGGGCACTATACGCTAGGACTCATTGCTTCTATTAACTCAATGGGCACTATACGCTAGGACTCATTTCTTCCATAAACTCAATATAGGCACTATACGCTAGGACTCTTTACTTCCATTAACTCAATGGGCACTATATGCTAGGCCTCATTGCTTCCTTTAACTCAATAGGTACGATATGCTAAGACTGACCACATCCACTAACTCACTGGGCACTATACGTTACGACTCATCGCTTCCAATAATTCAATGGGCACTATATGCTAGGACTCAATGGTTCCACTATTTTCAGTTTAATTACTGCTATTTTTACCAGAACTTTATAAATGTGAAATTCTCAAGTCACATTTTGACAAAACTGTAAGTTCTTCTACAGGAATAACCCTGTAGGAACAACAAATAAAAAGAGGAACTCAATGTTTTTATAGTTTTTCTTTTTAATAAAAATAAAATCACAACCAGGCTACCAGGAGCTTTCAATGACTGCATCTGTAATGTGATATACATACAGTACTGTTAGGCTTTGTGTGCACGCTGAGTATTTTGCTACAGAAATTTCTGCACCAAATCTGCATCTCCTGGCAGAAAAATGCACCAAAAATGCAATGTGTTTTTGACACCTTTTTTATGCATTTTTTGCATCATTTTTTTTTTTTTGCATGCATTTTTTTCCAATGCGTTTTTCCTGAATTTAGGGTGGAAAAATGCTGGCAAAAACACTGCAAAAACTGACAAGCTGTAGATTTCTTTCTGCAACAAATCTACAAGGGATAGAAGCAATTTGTGCACAAAACATCAGAATTCTCATTAAATTTACTGGCGTAAGGATTTGCATGTAGGTTTGTGACAGATGTGCACCAAAAAATGCATAAAAACACCACATTAAAAACGAACTGTGTTCACGGGACCTGATGCATTTTGGAACAGGACCTGAATATTAAAGCTATCACATTACTGTTCAAACCTCTTGGTGTATATGTGTGCGAAACTTCATACTTTTACCTTTATTATACTTTCATGTGTACAGATTGAAAGAAATGCATAAGGATAGGTTGTTGATAAAATTTAAGAGGATCACTATCTTTCATATGCAGGAAGTTTGGGTATACATGAATTGTTTCTTTACCTTAGGGTTAATGTATCAGTGGTTAAAAAAATTCAACTTCTGGAAATACATCTCAACTTAGTTGCAAAATACATCAGTTTACACAATTTATTCAAATCATTATGGACAGAATAACAAATACCAAGCTACTTCACAAGGGTTCCAGGAAATTTCACAGAAATTCTCCAGTATTTACCAGCAAAACTGAAGGAAGGGGTATTTGTTGGTCCTCAGATCAGAGAGCTGACAAGAGATGGTGTGTTTGAAGGAACTCTAAATGATAAGGAATTGAGATCTTGGAAAAGCTTCAAGTGGATCTGTAAAAACTTCTTAGGAAAAAATAAATCTCCAGATTATCTTGAAGTTGTTGAGGAACTGCTAAATGCATACCAGTGTCTTGGATGTCGTATGTCTCTAAAAATGCACTTCTTGCATTCACATTTAGATTTCTTCCCTCAAAATCTTGGGGATGTAAGCGATGATCAAGAAGAGTGGTTTCACCAGGACATTAAAATAATGGAACACCGCTACCAGGGTTTTTGGAATGACTCAAATATGGCAGATTACTGATGGATGTTATACAGGGACAACCCTGATAAATCATATCAACAACAGTCTAATGTCAACCACTTTTAATTTCTGCTCATATTTTGGTTTCTATTTTGCATGTGAAATTATTTTGGTTCAATAAAAACAATTTTGTAAGGTGAAGCATTTTTTTTTCTGATATGTAGATTACTGTTTTCTTACTGTCGCCAGTATATTTCCTATACCTTATAATAATGACAACCTCCACTCCAAAATATTATGTATTGCAAAGTGTGCACAGTACCAAAATTCCAAGCTGTACTATTGAAAAAATGAGATTTTTGGCAAAAAATTGCAATTTTTCGAGCCACCCCGCCAACGTCACGGCAAATCTCCTGGGGCAGTCCTAACACTAAAATATTTTTATTTAAGGTGTGCCATGTGGCCTCACATATGCAAAATTAGGACTGCACAGCACGTACCTTGTGCTTTTCAGTCACCGTCTCCATGACTGATTCATGGTTGTGGGCGGGACAGGCCCGAGCACATGCTGCTTAGAATAAATAGCCAGTGGACGGGGTTGGATGGCAAGTGTGAACAGCCACCAACCGCCAAAAATCAGGACAGATGGAAAAATAAACATGAGGTGCACTGCAAGATGAGAACCAACTGGGACCCTATATAACAAGAAAAAACAGCATAAAAACAACCTCCACTCCAAAATATTATGTATTGCAAAGTGTGCACAGTACCAAAATTCCAAGCTGTACTATTGAAAAAATGAGATTTTTGGCAAAAAATTGCAATTTTTCGAGCCACCCCGCCAACGTCACGGCAAATCTCCTGGGGCAGTCCTAACACTAAAATATTTTTATTTAAGGTGTGCCATGTGGCCTCACATATGCAAAATTAGGACTGCACAGCACGTACCTTGTGCTTTTCAGTCACCGTCTCCATGACTGATTCATGGTTGTGGGCGGGACAGGCCCGAGCACATGCTGCTTAGAATAAATAGCCAGTGGACGGGGTTGGATGGCAAGTGTGAACAGCCACCAACCGCCAAAAATCAGGACAGATGGAAAAATAAACATGAGGTGCACTGCAAGATGAGAACCAACTGGGACCCTATATAACAAGAAAAAACAGCATAAAAACAACCTCCACTCCAAAATATTATGTATTGCAAAGTGTGCACAGTACCAAAATTCCAAGCTGTACTATTGAAAAAATGAGATTTTTGGCAAAAAATTGCAATTTTTCGAGCCACCCCGCCAACGTCACGGCAAATCTCCTGGGGCAGTCCTAACACTAAAATATTTTTATTTAAGGTGTGCCATGTGGCCTCACATATGCAAAATTAGGACTGCACAGCACGTACCTTGTGCTTTTCAGTCACCGTCTCCATGACTGATTCATGGTTGTGGGCGGGACAGGCCCGAGCACATGCTGCTTAGAATAAATAGCCAGTGGACGGGGTTGGATGGCAAGTGTGAACAGCCACCAACCGCCAAAAATCAGGACAGATGGAAAAATAAACATGAGGTGCACTGCAAGATGAGAACCAACTGGGACCCTATATAACAAGAAAAAACAGCATAAAAACAACCTCCACTCCAAAATATTATGTATTGCAAAGTGTGCACAGTACCAAAATTCCAAGCTGTACTATTGAAAAAATGAGATTTTTGGCAAAAAATTGCAATTTTTCGAGCCACCCCGCCAACGTCACGGCAAATCTCCTGGGGCAGTCCTAACACTAAAATATTTTTATTTAAGGTGTGCCATGTGGCCTCACATATGCAAAATTAGGACTGCACAGCACGTACCTTGTGCTTTTCAGTCACCGTCTCCATGACTGATTCATGGTTGTGTGCTCCATGGAAACTATACGTGCTACAGAAAAATTGTATACATTTTTGAAATCAGGACAAAAATATGATTCAGAAAAGTACAAAGTCACCTGCGATTATTACAAAAAATATTTTTTTGTAGACCTGTGTAATTAATTCAAAGGAATGAGGGATCTGCTCACAAGCTTACAATTCGTAAGTAAATAGGGATGGCACAAAAGTTAATGTGCTTATATTGTTGTTTTGGATATGCCATCCATCATTATAATAAATTAGGTCATTCATATAATACTCTATGAATCGGTGATCAGCCAGCATCTTTATATACACAGCTCCATTTTAATATCTCTATTACACGTAAGTCTTTGAAAGGGGCTTATGATATAAACAGAAAACATGAGTATTTCAGATCACAAACCACATCAAACATTACTAATTAAAACCAGATCACTATCTCTGTGCACTTCATTTATTTGATGTAACTTTCTCTTCTATCAAACCCATTCATGTTTTCGTTACTGATCACTGGCTTTAGATATAAACAGAAGTTCAAAGGATTTTTTAGATACATAGATTTTAACCATCTTTTTTTTTTAAACACACTATATATTTATAATGCAAAATTTTGCATTAAAAGGGGAAAATAGATGAGGTCAGATCACTACAGATACAAAGTATACAGAATATTAATTTAGATTTTGTGCATAAAACAGATAGGAGTGGAAAGGGGATATTTCGGTATCAACCTCTAAAAATGAAAATTCAGAGCACTTGCAAAATAAAGGCACTGAGATGAAGGAAATTCCTGCTCATTTCATCAGGCCTATTAGTGCAGCCAATCAAAATAGAAAATAAAGATCAGAAAATGAAGCATTACCCGTTTTTCATTAGTTAATGCACTCAATCTCTAATTTGATATTTTAATTATGCTTCAATTATTAGACAAAAGATGTCACAGATTTAAACTCCATTTCCAGACTTTTCAGAGGATGTTTACAGTTTATCTCCAAAATGGGAAAATACATGCACATACATCCAAATAAATGTCAACGCAAACCAACCTTTGGATAATCTTTGCATCTTTATCTACAGAATACATTATAATAAAATGAAATAGATAGATATGTGCAGATTAATGCACTACAGATTCATTTTGATTCAAATTTTCGGAAATTTGCAGGTCTAGTTAAAACACAATAATGTACAATTCAATTTGGGAAAATCACAAAAAGAAAACATGTACCCAACCACAATTCACATATTGCTGATAGCAGAAGCAAGAAAGCAGTCTTGGCCCCACGGGCTTCTCTTTAAGGCTCTGTGCCCACGTGTGCGGATTGCATACAGTTACGCTGCGATCTGCACTGCAGCGCAACTCAATGCGTCCCGCGTCCCCTGCACAATCTATGAAGATTATGCATTATCCATGGCCATGTTGCGTTTTAGAATGCAGTGATTTGCATGCTTCAAAATCGCTGTGTTCTAAAAAGCAACATGTCACTTCTTTCGTGCGCTTTGCATGCTGTCTCCATTCTGTCTGTAGGGAGAGGCAGCATCCAGAGCGCACAAATTCTCCAGTCACCAAAGTTTCAGAACGGAGCTTTTCAGCTGCGCTCTGAAGCGGACATGCAGTGACAAAACGCTGGGGTGCAGAGCGCACACACGTGGGCACATAGCGTTATAGCTATAAGACACTAAGGCCATGTGCGCACGTTGCGTTCTGTACCTTGCCGAACGCATCCTCTGGCAGAATTTGTCAATGTCAAATTTGTTTTTGACCACAAAAACGTAGGAAATACGCATGCGTTTTTATAGCGCTTTTGCCGCACTTTGACCGCGTTTTACATGCATTTTCTGTGCTTAATTTCAGATGTGTTTTTAAAACAAATACACTACTAAATAAAGTTTAAACATTCAAACACAAAGAAAAAAATGCAAAAAAAGAAAAAAAAATTCATGCTTTAAATCATACACAAAATAGCTAATTTTCATATAAAGATTATTGTGATTTAATATTTATATATAAAATAACGTTAAATTATTGTTTTACTCTTTTTTTAAGTCGGGCTGGATGTGAGGGCAAAAGGAAACCTCTTGACCTCACTATAATGCCAAAAACGCATGCTTTGATTTTGCCAAAAAAGCATGCGTTTTGCATCAAAAATGCATGTAAAACGCTAGGAATTTGATTTAAGATGCGTTTTGATAATTCTCATTGACTTCAATGTTACCAAAATGCAGCCAAAATGGCAAAAACAATTGACATGTTGCTTCTTCAAAGGCAGAGATTTTGACAAATTTTTGACACCCAAAACGCCGCGTTTTTTTAAGCATAGTGCGCACAAGAAAGCCCTATTTCCCACAGACTTTGCCTGAAAAATCAAAACGCATGCATTTTTGTATTAAAACGCTGCAGTTCAAAATGCTGCGGAAACGCATGAAAAAACGCAAAGTGCGCACATAGCCTTACATTACATAGTTTAGCACAAGTAATAAGGGAGATTAACACAGTCACTATAATAGATGATGGCCAGCCGAGCAGTGCCACTTTAAGATCTTACAGCCTTGTGATAGAGGTCAAAGCGCACAGCTCACTACATGAAAACATAAAAAAAATCAAAATCTAAGTGTGGCGCTGAATTACATTTAGACTATGTGTGCACGTTGCTTTTTTTTTGCGTTTCCGCAGCGTTTTGAACTGCAGCATTTTAATGCAAAAATGCATGCGTTTTGATTTCCAAGCAAAGTCTATGAGAAATAGGCTTATTGTGTGTTCACTATGCATCCAAAAACGCTGCATTTTTTGTGACAAAAATTTGTCAAAATCTTTGCATTTGAAGAAGCAACATGTCAATTGTTTTGAGCGTTTTGGGAGCGTTTTGGTAACATTGAAGTCAATGAGAATTATCAAAACGCATCCTAAGGCCTGAAACACACATCCGTGAAAAAACACACACGTGTGTTACGTCCGCTTTTCGGGTCTGTGTCCCGTTTTTGTGTTCGTTTTTATGGTCCATGTGGCATCTGTGTAAACTGCGTATGCTAGCCGTGTGTGCGTGTGGAATGTCCGTGTGTGCGTGTGAAACTTAACTGCTGTGTGTGTGTGTTGTCCGTGTGAAATGTCTGTGTGTGATGTAAAATGTAATTGCTACATGTCGGCTGACAGGAGACAGCGACGCGCGCCGAGAATGAACTCGGGTGAACTTCACCCGACTTCATTGTCATACCGCGGCTCTGTGTGTTGCGTCCTGATTAGCGGTAACCCGTGAAGGACTCACCGGTGACCGCTAATCCACTGAGTGATAGAAGTGAGCAGCGCGATTAACGCTGCCGTCACTTAGGTTACCCGCGGCTAGCTGGATCCTCCCCCCGTGACCGCAACTCACCTGTGACTTCATCGCTGTCACTCTGGCGACTTGCTGTCACAGTTGGAGGATCCAGCGGTGGCCGCGAGTAAACAGCACAGCTGATCGCGCGGCTCACCTCAGTTGCTGCGTGGAGCTGTCAGGAGCGGCGGTGTTCTTCTGCAGCTCTTGTCACCTTCATGTAGCAGAGCTTGAAGCGACGCAGGACCTCCGTGGATTACGCCGGACATGGATGGGTATTTGGGGCATAATAAATTGGTGAACGCGGGTTTTTTGTAGGGTTTATTATTTCAAATAAAGGATTTTTTCACTGTGTGTGTTTATTAACTGTAACTTACAGATTAATTATTGGGGGTGTCTCATAGATGCCTGCAATGATTAATCTAGGACTTATTGGCAGCTATGGGCGGCCAACAACTCCTTATTACCCCGATTGCCAATGCACCAGGGCAAATCGGGATGAGCCGGGTAGAGTCCCAGAACTGTCGCATCTATTGTATGCGGCAATTCCGGGCAGCTGCTGGCTGATATTGTTAGGCTGGGAGGCTCCCCATAACTTGGAGCTCCCCATCCTAAGAATACCATCCTTCAGCCGTGTGATTTTACCCTGGCTGATATCAAAATGTGGGGGACTTCACGTTGTTTTTTTTTAATTATTTATTTATTTTTTTTACTGCACAGAATAGACCCGCCCACCGGCTGCTGTGATTGGTTGAAGTGAGACAGCTGTCACTCAGCGTGGGGGCGTGTCTCACTGCAACCAGTCATAGGCGCCGGTGGGCGGGGAAAGCAGGGAATACGAGATTGAATAATGAGCGGCCGGCTTTTTCAAAATAGTAAAAGTCGCCGGAGTTTATTGAAAAGCTGTGCAGCGCCGCGCTGGTGATCAGGGAACGGTGAGTATGAATGAGGGGGGAGACTGACTGACAGACTGTGAGAGAGGGACCGAAAGACAGAGAGAGACCGACAGACATAGAGACCGACCGACGGACTGAGGGAGATTGACCGACATTGACAGAAAAAGAAAGAATGACCGACATCGCTACAAAAAAGCACAAAATGTACACGGAGCATACAGAGATGCATCCGTGTCACGTTATTGTGCGCACATACCCATTGACTTTCATGGGGTCCATGTATTCGTGTTCCGTGCTGAAAACTGACTTGCTTCCGTGCAAAATGGAAACACATACGGATCACGGACACGGACACACGGACCTTATAGAATCACGCACGTGTGACCTCAATGATAGATTAACATTGGTGCATGTTTGTCCGTGTCTCCGGTACATACGGAAACGGGACAAATACGCACGTGTTTAACGGATATGTGTTTCAGGCCTAAAAAAATTTCTAGCATTTTACATGTTTTTTTGATGCTAAACGCATGCTTTTTTGTCAAAATCAAAGCATGCGTTTTTGGCATTATAGTGAGGTCAAGAGGTTTCCATTTGCCCTCCCATCCATTACGACTTTAAAAAATGAGTCAAATAATACTTTTACTTTATTTTTAACATAATTATTAAATCTCATTAATCATTTTCAGTAAAGTATCAGTACAATGTATGATTTAAAGGTTATTCTTTTTCTTTTTTTTTTCAATTTTTTCCTACTGTTTGAATGTTCAAACTTTATTTAGTTGTGTTTTTGTATTTAAAACGCATCTCAATTTAAGCACTGAAAATGCATGTAAAACGCGGTCAAAACGCGACAAAAACTATATAAAACCACTTGCGTATTTCCTGCGTTTATGTGGTCAAAACCAAATTTTAAAATGACAAATTCTGCCAGAGGATGCGTTCATTTCTGCAAGTTACTGAACGCAACGTGCGCACATAGCCTAAATGTTGGAATGCTCATCTCAGCCAAATGCATAGTAATTCACAATGATAGGGAGGTGCTGGACCTGCAGAGTCAGTGCCTATGTGAATTGATTGATCTGTGATTCACTCCAGCAAAAATACCTCAAAAACAACATTTGTTTTTCTTCACACACTGTAAACAAGTAGAACAGTTTAATACTCCTCCCTCATAATTTGCTGCTGAAGATAAAGTCTTGTGTCTCAGAGAAAGTGTGCATCCTGGCTTTGAACACTGATTTGATATATTTTTTTATAAATCATTTTTATTGATTTTCCACATGACAAAAACATTACTGAAAACTTAAGGAAAAGTTAAACCGTAATAAAACCTCAGAAATTAAAGAGTAGGTGAATTCCCCCCACCCCCACTTACTATTCATAAATTACTGTATATATACAATTACCAGTTGTAAGTAATGTTTATTTATATAATTTTAACAGAGCTGCACCCATGAGAGATACATTAGACACTTTAATAAGAACATCTTTATACATGTTGTGTTAGGCATTACAATATGGTTATTCGTTACCTGTTATTCCATTTAGCACAAGGATATAATTCTACCTGAAAAACGGTAGTAGATGCTAAACCTAAAAAATCCAACTTCGGTGACCACAGTTTTGCATATATATTATACACTCCTCTCTTTTCATAAGTGGAAGTTTCACATACTGTATTATTACTGAGTTAACTTTATAAATAGATTTTTTTTTTGACAGGTGATGAAGTCTGGATCCAATGTGCCACAATTAACTTACACAAGTAGTGATGAAGAACTATATTCAGCAATATTTGTTGCTTCCATGAATATAAAGTATTGAGAATATTTGTTACTTGTTGAGTATTTTCATATTCACGTTGTGAGTTTTGAATACCCTCCCCAGATGTTTGGCACCTGATTTTTAGCCAATAAACATGTGGGGATTGCCTACCAATCACAGCAATGCCTTAGCCATCTTTGCTACTGGCATTCATGTGATTGGCAGGAGTATTGAAAAAAAATGATGTGTGGTCCCCAGCCTATTTCTGATAACCAACACAGGTAAAGGAAACAGCTAGGGACTGGTATTTTCAGACAAGGCATGGTTATTGGACCCTCCCCTGCCTAAAAATAGCAGCATACAACTGCATCACTATTGGTGCATCCATTACATTCACCAATTGTGACGCATTACCCAGCTCAACCTGCTTGCAAACAGCTGCCATTAAGCCTTGAAATGGTAATGGAGAGGTGTTTATGAGACCCCCCCTATTAATAATCCTGTAAGTAAAAAAAAAAACCAAAAAACACAAAACACACAAAAATTATTATTTTAAATAATAGAAAAAAACACACTCTCTATCACCAATTTATTAACTCAAAAATACTCCCACAGGTCTGACATAATCCACACGATGTCCCATGACGATCGTGGCTCTGCTACATCCAGAAGCTGCAGTGATGGAAAACCCAAATGATCACTGGAGCTCCTGGGACACACTGAGGGAAGCAGGGAGGGACCCGACTATGACAAGTGGTGATGTCAGTCAGGTCACCAGAATTCACAGCTGAGTTCCCGCGCTACTTAATGTGACCATCAATAAACCCCCTTCCAGATTGACGGACTGCTGGATTTCAAGTCCTTGTCTTTTTTATTATTTATCTATCAAAATAATAAAACATCATGAAGGAGCCTCTATTTTTGATAACCATCAAAGATAAAGCACACAGTCAGGGTTTGCAGCCGACCTGTCTTTACTTTACCTGCACTGCTTATCACAAATAGGTGAGGATCCCATGTAAAGTGGCAAAAGGCCTGATAATACCAGTCCCTAGGTCTCTGCTTTATCAGAGCTGGTTATGAAAAATGAGCAGAAGCCCACATTGTTTTTTTATTATTTATTTAAATAATTAAAAAAAAAAAAAAACCTCATGGCAACCTCTATTTTTGATAACCAGCCAAGAAAAAGGACACAGCGGAGGGCTGCAGCACACAGCTATCTATGTTATCTGCTCTAGTTATCACAAGTAGGCGGGTACCGCATGTCAAAGTATAGTCACACTCTGACAACATTGTTCCCAGAAGCGACCTGTGTTTGAGAGATGCATCCAGTCATGTTCCCCATGATGTCCACATTTAATTTCAGTGAACTCCACTAAACACACTGCCATACTGTAGGACTGCATGACATAGCCACAGAGTAGTCTGACAATCCAGTAGCAGATTCAACTGATTTCACTGAGGACAGTGAACTCTGGTGACCTGACTGACGGATTGCTGGACAGCTATGTCACAGTGTCCCTCAATCTGGATTCACTGGTAGTCACAGTTTGAACCATGGTAACCCATATGTAAACTCCTGTGACCTGACTGACATTATGGGTTCTCACAGCAGGGCCTCTTTCTGCCATCAGTGTGTCCAAGGAGCTGCAGTGATCATTTACGTTTTCCATTACTGCAGCTTCTGCATGTAGCAGAGCCGGGATTGTCATGGGACATTGTGTGGATTATGTTGGACCTCCAGGGGTGTTATGGCAGTTAATAACTTGGTGAAAGAGGGTGTTTTTTTAATATTTAAAATAAAGGATTTTTCTGTGATTATTTTTTTTTTTCATTTTACTTACAGGGTTTGTAATGGAGGTCTCATAGCCACCTTTCCATTACCAACCCAGCTTGATGGCAGCTGTGATTTTTGACAAATCACAACTGATATCAACCCCATATGTTACCCCAACTGCCACCGCACAAGGGAAATCAGGTTAGGCTGGGTAATGTGTCACAATTGCTGATTCTGATGTATGCACCAATTGTGGGGCAGCTGCATGCTGCTATTTTTGGCCTGAGAATACCAGTCCCCAGCTGTCTCCTTTACCTGTGTTGGTACATATCCGCATATCATTTTTTTTTTCATTATGCCAGTCAATCACAATAATGCCAGTAGAAAAGATGGCTACAGCATTACTGTAATTTGTAAGCAATTTCCTCATATTTATTGGCTGAAAAATCAGATGCCAAACATGTAGAGAGGGGATTCAAAACTCATGAGGCAAATACCAAAATGCTTTTTCGTTGGCAATAGACCCTACTGCCTCTACTGCCTTCCAATGTGAAGGGTGCATCTAGCAATGATTTAGATTTGTCCACTAGTTTTGGTAGTCCAACTTGCTTAATGAAGTCTAGAATGAAAGTATCAGATTAGGATGTCCTATAGGTAGAGTTGAGCGCGGTTCGCGGTTCGAGGTTCTCCAGTTCTAGGCTCGAGTGATTTTGGGGCCTGTTCTAGATCGAACTAGAACTCGAGCTGTTTGCAAAAGCTCGATAGTTCTAGAAATGTTCGAGAACGGTTCTAGCAGCAAAAAAACAGCTAATTCCTAGCTGGCTTTCCGCTGTAATAGTGTAAGTCACTCTGTGACTCACACTATTATGACATTTCAGTGTATAGTGTGCGGGAACAGCGCCTTCAGATCACTGCTGTTTGTATAATGGCGATCGCCATTTTTTTTTTTTCCTTGTCTTCCTTCCCTAAGCGCGCGCGTCTTGTGGGGCGGGCCAGCATGTCAGCCAATCCCAGACACACACACAGCTAAGTGGACTTTTAGCCAGAGAAGCAACGGCATGTGTGATAGGATGTCCATGTCACATGTCCCTGCATTATGAAAATGAGTATCTGCCCGTCCGGACGCCATTATCTCTTCTGCGTCCTTGGTGTCAGACATCACTGGCGCAGCTCCGTCCTTTGTCCTATCGCCGATACTGCTGTATGCGCTCCATACACAGCGCTAGACAGCTTAGGGAGAGCACTTTCTATCAGTCCTTTTAAGGGCTCGTACCGGCAGGGTCAGAGCCATAGGTGACAGGTCCTGAAAACAGAGACAGCGTCTGTGTAGCCAAGGTCAGGGATTTCGTCGCTGCATTTCCCCATTAGGAGGGAATAGAAAGGCAGGCTTCCATTCCTCTACCCAGAGCCCCACAATCTGGCACTGTACCCTCCTGTCCTCTGCACACTCCAACTCATTATAACTAAGCCATTATACTAGCAAACAGTCAGTGTACCTAGTGGCATCCTAAACGTGGCTATTGGACTTTGCTATAGTCCCACTAGTGCAAAGATATTTGCAGCACGTCTGCCTGCATTGCACACTCAAACTCTTTTTAACTAAGCCATTATACTAGCAAACAGTCAGTATACCTAGTGGCATCCTAAACGTGGCTATTGTACTTTTGTGTAGTCACACTAGTGGAAAGATATTTGCAGCACGTCTGCCTGCATTGCACACTCACTCTTTTTAACTAAGCCATTATACTAGCAAACAGTCAGTGTACCTAGTGGCATCCTAAACGTGGCTATTGTAATTTTGTCTAGTCACACTAGTGGAAAGATATTTGCAGCACGTCTGCCTGCATTGCACACTCAAACTCTTTTTAACTAAGCCATTATACTAGCAACAAGTCAGTGTACCTAGTGGCATCCTAAACGTGGCTATTGTACTTTTGTGTAGTCACAGTAGTGGAAAGATATTTGCAGCACGTCTGCCTGCATTGCACACTCAAACTCATTATTACTAAGCCATTATACTAGCAAACACTGAGTGAACTTAGTGTCATCCTAAACGTGGCTATTGGACTTCTGTATAGTCCCACTAGTGCACAGATATTTGCAGCACCTCTGCCTGCATTGCACACAAACTCATTGTTACTAAGCCATTATACTAGCAAACACTGAGTAAACTTAGTGGCATCCTAAACGTGACTATTGGACTTCTGTATAGTCCCACTAGTGCAAAGATATTTGCAGCACCTCTGCCTGCATTGCACACTCAAACTCATTGTTACTAAGCCATTATACTAGCAAACACTGAGGAAACTTAGTGGCATCCTAAATGTGGCTATTAGACTTCTGTATATTCCCACTAGTGCACAGATATTTGCAGCACGTCTGCCTGCATTGCACACTCAAAATCATTGTTACTAAGCCATTATACTAGCAAACACTGAGGAAACTTAGTGGCATCCCAAACGTGGCTATTGGACTTCTTTATAGTCCCACTAGTGCAAAGATATTTGCAGCACCTCTGCCTGCATTGCACACTCAAACTCATTGTTACTAAGCCATTATACTAGCAAACAGTCAGTGTACCTAGTGGCATCCTAAACGTGGCTATTGGACTTTTGTCTAGTCACACTAGTGCAAATCTATGTGCAGCACCTCTGCATGACACCCTCCTGCTCTGTTTTTAATAAGCTATAATGATAGCAAAAAATACTGCCATTTAGTGGCATCATAGAACTGGTTGTTGTATTCCGTTAGTGCCCCACTGGTGCCAAGCTATTTCTAGCACCTGTGCATGACACCCTCCTGCTCTGTTTTTAATAAGCTATAATGATAGCAAAAAATACTGCCATTTAGTGGCATCATAGAACTGGCTGTTGTATTCCATTACTGCCCCACTGGTGCCAAGCTATTTCTAGCACCTGTGCATGACACCCTCCTGCTCTGTTTTTAATAAGCTATAATGATAGCAAAAAATACTGCCATTTAGTGACATCATAGAACTGGCTGTTGTATTCCATTAGTGCCCCACTGGTGCCAAGCTATTTCTAGCACCTGGGCATGACACCCTCCTGCTCTGTTTTTAATAAGCTATAATGATAGTAAAAAATACTGCCATTTAGTGGCATCATAGAACTGGCTGTTTTATTCCATTAGTGCCCCACTGGTGCCAAGCTATTTCTAGCACCTGTGCATGACACCCTCCTGCTCTGTTTTTAATAAGCTATAATGATAGCAAAAAATACTGCCATTTAGTGGCATCATAGAACTGGCTGTTGTATTCCATTAGTGCCCCACTGGTGCCAAGCTATTTCTAGCACCTGTGCATGACACCCTCCTGCTCTGTTTTTAATAAGCTATAATGATAGCAAAAAATACTGCCATTTAGTGGCATCATAGAACTGGCTGTTGTATTCCATTAGTGCCCCACTGGTGCCAAGCTATTTCTAGCACCTCTACATGACACCCTCATGCACATTTTGCTACGCTAATGTTATAGCAAACTCAGGGAATTCATTGCTGCATTTGATAATTCGGAGGGATAGAAAGTGAGGCTTCCTTTAGCTTTTCCTTCTGTTCATAGACAGCATCTCCAAGTTCACACCCGAAGAGCAATTTCTCCTCCACGTGTAAGTGTGGAGAGGCAGCTAGTGCGCATGCGTGTGCCGATTTACCCCAGCTGCAGCCTAACTACAGTGTTTCGCCTAGTGAGTATGCTCAGCCTGACTGTGCCATTGCTGAGGCTAAGTCTTCATTTCAGGATACAGCGCATGCTCCCACACTTAGTGCGAAAAGCCTCTTTTCACAGGTACTTGCACTCCGTGCCGGGTCTAAGTCCTGTTTTGTGCCTAGACACCATAAAGCTGATAGTCTTTTTTCAGACACTGTATTTCATGCTACTGAGCATGCTCAGGCACTTACTGCATCAGAGACTATGCCCGGTAATGAACTCTTTGGCCCTGCCCCTGATTTGGGGGTCCCATATAGACCACAGGGCATCAGGTGTCCTGACGATGTGGCCAGGCCACTCCCAAATGGCTTGCAGAGGCCCGCCCCTATGACTTGTCACCGCATTATTGATGGTCAGACGATGACTGGTGAGGTGTTTGGGTCATGGCAGCCACGAGGTCATCATTGAAGTTGCGGTTCCAAATAGGACGCTAGTTATGCCACTCATGACGTGTCACTCTACTTTTGTCTCCAGGAGGTGCATTGTGGTTCACTCTGGTTTGGGGCGGACCCAGGTTATAAAAGGGGCTGGAGCCAACAAGGAGGTGCACAGTCTTCTATTATGCTCCGAAGAAGCACACCTCCATGTGTTGAACCCATTGCGGCTTTAGGCCAGAGGTAGGCAGGGATAGGGTGTCGATGCAGGCCACCACCACAGTTGGTAATGCAGAACGGTTAAGACCAGCTCCTGTCCTACCAGTCCTGCTTGTGCAGCCCAGTGGCATTAACAGGCCTGCTGCTGCTGATGCGCCTGCTGTCCACAGGTGTGGCCCCTACGCACACTGTCAGCGTACTCAATGGCCCCTGTGTTGTTAACAGGGAGTTCCTGGGCTGGGTGGGCATGTGGACCCTGTGACGCTAACAGGGCTCCCAGTCTCCAGATCCGAATGGCGTCTAACTCGGTTCAAGCTACTATTAGTTTCAGAGCCACACAGCTCTGTATCCTCCACCAAACCTTCCAGTTCCCAACCTCTCCTTTTCCAACTGGGAGCACGGTGGACACTGACTGCTGATGGGGATATATACCTTTCTCTTTCTTTTCTTATTAATTTTCGTTATATAGCGGTAACATAGTATATACCACCTTATCCAAATCTGCCAGTCCCACCGTAACAGATGGTGTTTCTTCAACAAATGTTACTTTTGCTTAACCACCAAATCCACGGACCAAAACTTTTTTCCCCTTTCCAACACACCTGTTCCCCTTTCCACCAGCATCTGTCCTTTTTCAACTCATTTTGGTATATGACCAAAAGTGCAACTCTGCAGGGACACCGTACTCAACGCCATCTCAGCACAGCAGCCAGCCCTCGGTCCTTCAGATGTGGACAAGTAAAAGACCATTTCCTCCTATCCATGACAAAGCGTTGAGATTCACTCTGTGCAGCACTGGTGTTTAGTGGAAAAGCAGATCTAAGATTGCGTACCACATTCTGCAGATACTCCTGTATACGTGCGTCCATTTCTATAACAGGAATTATTTCGCCAAATTTTGTCTTGTACCGGGGATCTAACAGTGTGGCAACCCAGTATTCAGGATTACTTTGAATTCGTACAATCCGAGGGTCATGTTGTAGGTAGTGCAGCAAGAAGGCGCTCATGTGTCTTGTGCATCCAGGAGGACCAAGTCCTTGGTGTGTTGGTGGCAGAGAGGTGAGAATCGTGCCTCCTTCCTCTGCCCTCTCCCCACAACCTCGCACAACCGAAATGTGAGCAAGCTCTCACTCATCTGCTGAGTCTTCCATGCCCATCGCCAGTTCGTCCTCCATTTCTTCATGGGCTCCTGCACCTTCCTCAACACTTTTTGCTGATACTATGAGCCCTTGTTAATCCCTCTCCCTCACCATGACTGCCGCATAGGTGCCGCTGACCATCTGGACCTCGTAGATCTTGTTATCCCTTACGCATATGACTCCTCCTGTACTTCCTCCCCTTCCTCTTGTCCCAACACCTGACTCCGAATAATAATTACAGTGTGCTCCATCATGTAGATGACCAGAATTGTCACGCTGAGAATGACATTGCCAGTGCTAAACATCTTCGTCGACATTTGTAAACTGTGTAGCAGGGTGCATAGGTCCTTGATCTGACACCACTCCAGCAGCGTGATCTGCACCACCTCTGGATCAAGTTATCCCAGGCTATATGTTATAACGTATTGCAGCAGGGTTCGGCGGTGCTGCCACAAACGCTGCAACATGTGCAGATTCAAATTCCTGCGTGTCGGCACATCGCATTTCAGGCGTTTAACCACCAGACCTAAAGACTTCTGTAGCGACGAAAGTTGTTGAGCTGCTGTGTGCGCACGATGGAAGTGAGCACATAGCGAGCGTGCCCGCTGCACAAGGCCATGTAGGCCGGGATGGTGTTTTAAAAATTGCTGGAGAATTAGGTTCAACACGTGAGCCATACAAGGCACGTGTGTCACATTGCCCTGACGATGGCCCGCAGCCAGGTTTGCATCATTGCCGCACACGGCTGTTAAGTCACCAACGGAGTACGCTCCGTCAATTTGTACTCCGGTCGCCAGGTGACAACGTGTTCCTTTCATGCATAGTGCTGATGATGGGAGAGGAGTCGATGCCAGCGGCGCAGGTGGACGCAGGTTATGCTCACCCACTGGGCTGCATTACCTTGACAGATGCAGAATATCTGGCTGAATGTAGCTGGTGGGTATCTCACAGATGAAATACCATCATTCAGCTACAACCAATGGGAAGACACCACACCCTTTTTTATGCCCATCCTGTCTGCAGACCACTGCCAGACATAGCTATGAACCTCTGGTTAATTTTACCCCCAGTTCAGTTTTATGATTTTGTGTGATTGTTACCTGACTACTTTTCCTGCTTGCTGTTTATGTACCTTGTTGGCCGATCCGCATTTCACCTCTGCTTGTTTTCTGATTAAGTCCTGGCCGTCCCATTCTGTTCCTGTTCCTCAATTAATGTTTTGACCCTGCCTGACTACTATTCTCTGGAACTGCAGCCTTCCACAGGTATTAATCACCTTGGGCCCTGTGTAATTCCTAATCCCTGTATAGGGGTTAAAGGGTTTCAGGGTTCTAAGGGTCCTGCTTGGTGAGTGGCTTCCCTCTAGTCTATCATTTACAGCCCATCTGAGTGTGTGGATCAAGGAAGGCGTTACACCGTGCTCTCTGCAGAATTCCATGTGGGCCAGGATAGTGCTTTAAAAATTGCTGGACAACCAGGTTCAACACGTGAACCACACAAGGCACGTGTGTCACATTGTCACAGCGAAGGGCCGCACCCATGTTTGCATCATTGTCGCACCCGGCCTTCCCTGGCTGCTGGTTGAGTGGAGACAACCATTGATGAAACTCGGTCTCCAGAGCTAACCGTCCACAACTTCTCAGCGGTGTGACTCACATTTCCCATACATTTCAAAGTAAACCTTTGACCGCCTGATGGCATTGAGCTCTGCTGCCAGCATAGTAAGGAGGTGTGTGGTATTCCTTGTGCGCAGTTACAAGGAAGGGTGGCCTGACCACACAGGGTTTGCGCCAAGGTGGAGGACCCACACGAGGTTGAAGAGGCAGAAGCAGTGTATTAACTTCTACATACAGAAGAAGGATTGAAACAACTCGTCAGGACGGCAAGACTTGTACAGCAGACCCTTCTCCATCTCTCCCCACAGTAACCCATTGCCCAGTCAGCGACATGTAACGCCCCTGTCCATGCTTACTGGGCCAATTATCTGTGGTGAAATGCACCCTGTAACACAGAGTTTCTCAAGGAATCAGTGATGTTTAGTGTGACATGCTGGTGTAGCGCGTGCACGCCTTTGTTGGAGAAGGAGTGGCGCCTGGCCATCGGCTCTTGGGGCACTGCGATGGGCATAAGATCTCGAAAATCCTCGGTTAAAAAGGTTGGAAAGGCAGCATTTTGGTAGCCAACAGTTTCCAGATGCTGAAAGTCAACCTCTAAGCCATGTCATGCCCTTCTAAAAGCATGTAAAACACAGTAAGGGGACTCCAACCACAGTCTCCCTTGTTTCCAAAAATTGGGCCACACACACCCCACTTGACTGGCATCGGTTGAGCCCCCTTTTGAAAAAGAAAAAGATGCTTTGCATGAAGCACTCTCAAAAATATGCGTGCCTTTCCCGTCCCCTGGCTGACCCAGGGGAAGAAAAGTCCTCTGAGAGCCATGACTTGTTCATCTTGGTTCTTTTAGAAACACAGCGAGGGGACTCCAACCACAGTCTCCCTCGTTTCCACTAACTGGGCCACACACACCCCACTTGACTGGCATCGGTTGAGCCCCCTTTTGAAAAAGAAAAAGATGCTTTGCATGAAGCACTCTCAAAAATACGCGTGCCTTTCCCGTCCCCTGGCTGACCCAGGGGAAGAAAAGTCCTCTGAGAGCCATGACTTGTTCATCTTGGTTCTTTTAGAAACACAGCAAGGGGACTCCAACCACAGTCTCCCTCGTTTCCACTAACTGGGCCACACACCCCCCACTTGACTGGCATCGGTTGAGCCCCCTTTCGAAAAAGAAAAAGATGCTTTGCATGAAGCACTCTCAAAAATACGCGTGCCTTTCCCGTCCCCTGGCTGACCCAGGGGAAGAAAAGTCCTCTGAGAGCCATGTCCACATTGTCAGTGGACAGACACGTGTGCTTATCTGCCAGCAGACCCCCAGCAGCACTGAAGACAGGTTCCGAGAGAACGCTGGCTGCAGGACACGACAAGATCCCCAAGGCGTACGTGGCGAGCTCAGGCAATTTATCAAGATTGGAAGCCTAAAATGAGCAGGGCTCAAGTGGCACAATAATGGAATCGATGTTTCCTTGCATATACTCATATATCTGTGTGTCCTCCTCTTTTTCCTTGTCCAGCTGTTTTGTTTTCACATGAGTATATGTCCTTGTCACTTTCCCATGTGTTTGTGTTGTGTTGTGAGTTGTTTGTCACCTTTTGGACACCTTTGAGGGTGTTTTCTAGGTGTTTTTATGTGTTTGTGATTGCCTGCCATTGTTTCCTATGCAGTTCGAGTTCGGTTTGTCGAACGTTCGACGAGCCGAACTGGAACGGGACCTCCGTTCGGCGAACCGACCTCGAGCCGAACCGGGACCGGTTCGCTCATCTCTACCTATAGGTAAATAAGTGGCAGTAAAACTCTTCCATTATATGTAAGATTCCCTGGAGATGCTTCTGTCTCCAAATATCAAATATATCCACTAGAGTTGAGCGCGGTTCGCGGTTCGAGTTTCTCCAGTTCGCGGCTCGAGTGATTTTGGGGGCTGTTCTAGATCGAACTAGAACTCGAACTTTTTGCTAAAGCTTGATAGTTCTAGATACGTTCGAGAACGGTTCTAGCAGCAAAAAGACAAGCTAATTACTAGCTGACTTTCCGCTGTAGTAGTGTAAGTTACTCTGTGACTCACACTATTATGAAATTTCAGTGTATAGTGTGCGGGAACAGCGCATTCAGATCACTGCTGTTTGGATAATGGCGATCGCCATTTTTTTTTTTTCCTTGTCTTCCTTCCCTAAGCGCGCGCGTCTTGTGGGGCGGGCCAGCATGTCAGCCAATCCCAGACACACACACAGCTAAGTGGACTTTTAGCCAGAGAAGCAACGGCATGTGTGATAGGATGTCCATGTCACATGTCCATGCATTATAAAAACGGACATTTTCCTCCAGCACGCCATTATCTGCCTTCTGCGTCTTGGTGTCAGTCACCACTGGCGTACCTCCTGTCTCCGATACTGCTGTGTACGCTCTATACACAGCGCTATACTGAATAGGGATAGAAATTTCTATTAGTCCTTGTAAGGGCTAATACCGGCAGGGTCAGAGCCATAGGTGACAGTCAGGTCCGAGAAAACAGATTTTAACAGCTACACAAGATGACAGCGTCTGTGTAGCTAAGGTCAGGGATTTCTTCGCTGCATTTCCCCATTAGGAGGGATAGAAAGAGAGGCTTCCTTTCCTCTACCCAGACCCACAACCCTGCCACTGTACCCTCCTGCCCATTGCACACTCAAACTCATTGTAACTAAGCCATTATACTAGCAAACTGAGGAAACAGTGGCATCCTAAAAGTGGCTGTTGGACTTCCATTAGTGTCCCACTGGTGCAAATCTATGTGCAGCACCTCTGCATTGCACACTCAAACTCATTGTTACTAAGCCATTATACTAGCAAACACTGAGGAAACTTAGTGGCATCCTAAAAGTGGCTGTTGGACTTCCATTAGTGTCCCACTGGTGCAAATCTATGTGCAGCACCTCAGCATTGCACACTCAAACTCATTGTTACTAAGCCATTATACTAGCAAACACTGAGGAAACTTAGTGGCATCCTAAAAGTGGCTGTTGGACTTCCATTAGTGTCCCACTGGTGCAAACCTATGTGCAGCACCTCTGCATTGCACACTCAAACTCATTGTTACTAAGCCATTATACAAGCAAACTATGCTGCCAGTTTAAGGGCCATAGTTGCATTGTCAGGGATAGTTATTGTTGTTTATTCTGCTGTTAATAAAGATAGACCACCGCTGCAATCCACACCACGTCTCAATTTTTACTACCACATTTTAAGTGCACAATCTTGTCGCAATCAAAATGAGTGGCAAAATGACAGATGCTGGTGGAAAGGGGAAGATGCGTGTTGGAAAAGGAAAAAAAGGGTTTGTCCGTGGAGAAGGTGGCAAAGCTCCATTAACATCTGCTGAAGATAGACCATCTTCCAGCAAAAGTAAGATGTCTACTACTTACCGTGGACAATCCGATGTGCTCCCTTTTTTACGGACACGAACAACTGGAACAAAGGTAGATGATGGCCAAAAAAGGAAAATGCTTGAATGGATCTCGTGTTCCAACAAGTGCCCTCTCCGCCAACTCAACTACCGCATCCAAAAAACACCAGTCCTCTGAGTTGTCATCCCAATCAAACTTGCTTTCTCCCAGCTCTGAAGTCTCCATCCGCCCTGCACAGTATGGTGGAACTGAGATGGCTGAGTCTGCAGAGCTGTTCAGTCACACTATAGCCTGGGAATCAGAGGTCTGCTCCCAAGCTACAGTGAGTACAGATCAGGAAATGGTCTGCAGTGATGCCCAGAACCTTTGTGACTCTGATTCAGGCCGTGAGGACCAAGTTTCTGAGCATAATGTTGACCCTTTTTCACAAACTGTAACACCTGTTGTTATAGACAATGAGGAACATACTGATGACGATGAGACGCAGATACCAGTTTGGGATGACAACTTAAATATTCGGTCAGGGCCAGAAGAGGCTCGGTCTGAGGGTGAGGGGAGTGCAAAAACAACAATTGATGAGGAAGTTCTAGATCCCACCTACTGTCAACCCACAGTCAGGCCCACGAGGAGGTCAACAGAGACGGTGGAGGAGGATGCAACTGACGATGAAGTTACCTTGCGCCTTCCTGGACAGAGGCGGAGTACTGGTAGCTTGTCTACAACTGCATCCTCAGCCACTACTGTGCCTCTGAACACTAGTCGGGGTGGATCAGCAGGTCGCATGCCCTCTAAGCCTTGCCTAGCCTGGTCCTTTTTTGACATAGCAAAAGATCGCCCAAATTATGTGATCTGTAAAATTTGTTGTGATTCTGTTAGTAGAGGGCAAAACCTCAGCAGTTTGACAACTTCTTCCATGAATCGTCACGTGAATAAATATCATATGTCCCAGTGGGAAGCTCACCGTGCTGCAATGTGGCCTAGCGGAGCGAACCATCCACCGCCTGCCCTTTCCAGTGCATCCGCACGCTCTTCATCTTCTAGGACTGTGGGGACAGCTTTCACACCTGGTTTTCCACGCACAACTTCCACCACTGTAACCGCAACAGGCAGTTTGCTTGGTAGGTCGTCAGTTGGTTTGAAAGGGGAAACAAGTGCGTGTGTACAGCTTTCTCAGACATCGATAGCACCAACGTTGGATGAAGGCAACATCATGTCTACGCCTGCACCTTCCTCACAAACCTACATTTTTCCAGGGACACCCTACTCAACACCGTCTACACACAGCAGCCAGATCTCTGTCCCTCAGATGTGGACAAATAAAAGGCCATTTCCTGCGACCCATGACAAAGCTAAGAGGTTGACTTTATCCCTCTGTAAGCTCTAGGCTACCGAAATGCTGCCTTTCCGCCTGGTGGACACACAGGATTTTAGAGAACTTATGTTTGTCGCTGTGCCCCAGTACCAGATGCCCAGTCGCCACTACTTCTCTAAGAAAGGTGTGCCCGCGCTAGACCAGCATGTCGCACACAACATCACCGCTTCCTTGAGAAACTCTGTGTGTGAACGGGTGCATTTCACAACCGATACTTGGACCAGTAAGCATGGACAGGGATGTTACATGTCGCTGACTGAGCACTGGGTAACTATGGTGATAGATGGTGAAGGGTCTGCTGCACAAGTCTTGCCATCCCCACGACTTGTGTGTCAATCCTCTGTCTGTCCTCCAAGTTCCGCCACTGCTTCTGCCTCCTCCACCTCATGTGGGTCCTCCACCTCCGCCCCAAGCCTGCCTGTTCAGGCCACCAGCGTTCTCACTGCGCAGAAGGAATCACGCACCCCTCATTACTATGCTGGCAGCAGAGCGCAACAGCATCAGGCGGTCTTTAGCTTTACATGTCTTGGAAATAGGAGTCACACAGCGGCTGAGTTGTGGGCAGCTCTGGACACTGAGTTTAATAAATGGTTGTCTCCACTCAACTTGCAGCCTGGTAAGGCCATGTGCGACAATGCTGCAAACCTGGGTGCGGCCCTTCACCTTGGCAAGGTGACACACGTGCCTTGTATGGCTCACGTGTTGAACCTTGTTGTCCAACAATTTTTAACACACTATCCCAGCCTAGATGGCCTTCTGACCAGGGCACGAAAACTGTCTGCTTACTTCCGCCGTTCAACCACCGCAGCTGAGCGACTTGCTTCGCTCCAGAAGTCTTTCGGCCTGCCGGTTCATCGCCTGAAATGCAATGTGCCGACACGCTGGAATTCGACTCTCCACGTGTTACAGCGACTGTGGCAGAACCGCCGAGCCCTGGTGCAATACGCCATGACGTATAGCCTGGGCCAACGAGATGCCGAGGTGGGGCAGATCACCCTGACGGAGTGGTCTTAGATCAAGGACCTATGCACCCTTCTGCACAGTTTAGACATGGCGACGAATATGTTTAGCGCTGACAATGCCATTATCAGCATGACAATTCCAGTCATTTACATGCTGGAGCACACGATAAACACTATTCGGAGTCAGGGGGTGGGACAACAGGAAGGGGAGGAACTACAGGAGGATTCATATGCGCAAGACACAACAACATCACCAAGGTCTAGACGTTCATCATCACCAACGCGGCAGGCATGGGACCATGGGGAACAGGGATCAACAAGGGCGCATGGTAGCAGGCGAAATGTTGAGGAAGGTGCAGGAGAACATGAAGAAATGGAGGACGAACTGTCCATGGACATGGAAGACTCAGCGGATGAGGGAGACCTTGGTCAAATTTCAGTTGAAAGAGGTTGGGGGGAGATGTCAGAGGAAGAAAGAACGGTTAGCACCTCTATGCCACAAACACAGCGTGGACTTGGTCCGCATGGCTGTGCAAGACACATGAGTGTCTTCTTTCTGCACTACCTCCAACATGTCCCTCGTATTGTCAAAATTAGAAGTGATGATGACTACTGGCTTGCCACACTATTAGATCCCCGGTACAAGTCCAAATTTTGTGACATAATTCCAGCCATAGAAAGGGACGCACGTATGCAGGAGTATCAGCAGAAGCTGTTACTCGATCTTAGCTCGGCTTTTCCACCAAACAACCGTGCAGGTGCAGGGAGTGAATCTCCCAGTTGTAACTTGACAAACATGGGACGGTCTCGTCATCTTCAACAGTCTACCCGTACCAGTAGCACCGTGTCTGGTGCTGGTAACAGCAATTTTATTGAATCTTTTCATAATTTTTTTAGACCCTCCTTTGCAAGGCCACCAGAGACAACAAGTCTGACACATAGTCAACGGCTGGAGAGGATGATACCGGAGTATCTCCAAATGAACATCGATGCCATGACTTTGCAAATGGAGCCTTGCTCATTTTGGGCTTCAAATCTTGAAAAATGGCCAGAGCTCCCAACTTACGCCTTGGAGATTTTGTCGTGTCCAGCTACCAGCGTTGTCTCGGAACATGTCTTCAGTGCTGCTGGGTGTGTGCTGACAGATAAGCGCACGGGTCTGTCCAGTAACAATGTGGACAGACTAACGTTCATCAAAATGAACATGTCATGGATCCACAAGGAATTTATTACCCCTGTGTCATCCTGGGGAGAGTAAATGCTTGTGGATTTGGAATGTGCTTGATGCAAATCAAAACATCCTGTTTGCAACTAGGGCACAAGTGCTGCCACTGAAGGGGTGAGTGTCTGTGTGGCCCAATTTTTGGAAAAAATGAAGACTCCGCTTGGAGTAACCCTTGCTTACATTGTTTTTAAAAATGATCCAAGATGCACAGAACTGGGATCAGGAAAGTCTTTTCTATCTACCACGGGGTCATCCTGGGGACGGTTAAGTATGGCGTATTTTTGAATGTGCTTGATGCAAATCTAGCTGTGAAGTGTACAACTGGGGCACAAGTGCTGCCACTGAAGGGGTGGGTGTGTGTGGGGCCCAATTTTTGGAAAAAAGGGAGACTCCGCTTGGAGTAACCCTTGCTTGCTGTGTTTTTTAAAAGGAGCCAAGATGAACAAGTCATGGTTCAGCAAAGACTTTGCTACCTACCCCGGTGTCATCCTGGGGACGGTTAAGTATGGCATATTTTTGAATGTGCTTGATGCAAATCTACCTGTGAAGTGTACAACTGGGGCACAAGTGCTGCCACTGAAGGGTTGGGTGTCTGTGTGGCCCAATTTTTGGAAAAAAGGGAGACTCCGCTTGGAGTCACCTTGCGGTGTTTTACATGATTTTCGAAGGGCGTGCCATGCCTATATCTGTGTCTCCTCCTCTTTTTCCTTGTCCAGCTCTTTTGTTTTCGCATGAGAATATGTCCTTGTCACTTTCCCATGTGTTTGTGTTGTGTTTTGAGTTGTCACCTTTTGGACACCTTGAGGGTGTTTTCTAGGTGTTTTTATGTGTTTGTGATTGCCTGCCATTGTTTCCTATGCGGTTCGAGTTCAATTCGTCGAACGTTCGCCGAACCGAAATCGAACGAGACGCCCGTTCAGTGAACCGAACTCGAGCCGAACCGCAACCGGTTCGCTCATCTCTAATATCCACCTCACGCAAAAGATTTTCCAATCCCGAAATAGAGCCTTCAGTGTAACCATCATTTATGCAATATGTATCTATATCTGTATTAATAATATTGTTAAAGTCGCCAAGGATTAACGGTAACCTGACATGTCCCTCATGCCCTCCAACACACCAGCATTTATATATCTATTACTAAACATCCTGCCTAATGATCCCTTTGCACTGAGTGACATATTAAAAGTTTAAAACCCACTGAAAAAGACTTTTATAAAGTCCTTTTTTCATATGTCACAGCCCTTTGGTGTGTTAGTTCCCCAGACTATTCGGCTCTCTTTCCATGTTGTCACACCCCTGTGCATGTGATAGCATGATGTGCAGAGAGCTGGCGTCATTGGCAATGCGCGTGGCTTTCTTCACTGACATTGTTGCGCCTCTGAAACCAAGCATATTCTTCCTGGCTTCAGAGAAGCACTGTGCATGTCAGGAAGAAGGAAAATTATGATGTGATCGGCTTCACAGAAACGTGGTGGAGTGACACGCATGATTGAGCATACAGATGGAAGGATACAACTTATTCAAAAAGAATAGAACTATCAAAATAGAAGGTGGCGTTGCATTGTATGTCAAAAAAGAACACATCTCCATGGAAATTAAAGTTTCAGAGAATGAGAATCTATTAGAAAATATTTGGATAAGAATTCATGGAATAAACAATGGGAAGGACATCATAAAATGTGTTTATCATAGACCATCAGGTCAATCAGAGGATATGGATGAGATTTTTTCCACATCAAATGGCCACATTCTCAAAAAAACATGAAATAGTGATCATGTGAGAATTCAACTGCCCAGACATTCATTGGGAAACCCTCACAGGTAAAAGTAAAGGCTCCAGCCAATTTTATCCTGCCTTGCAGAAACCTTCATCTCCCAGCTGGTAGAAGAAAAGATGAGGGGAACATCCATCTTGGACCTAAATCTAACAAACAACGAAAATATGGATAAGGCACTAAGGGTAGCAGGGACACTGGGACTCAGCCATCACGCTATCATTGAATTTGGAGTTGCAAGAGGGGGACCACCTGAAAAGACACAGACTTCAAGGCTTGACTTTAGCAGAGTAGACTTTAAGGGCCTAAAAACAAAGATTGGTAGAATTCCATGGCACCTAATTCCTAGGCACAAAACGACACATGAAGCATGGGACATCTTCGGTATGGACACCTTAATGCACAAGAACTAACAATACAGTCCTTGACAAAAATTCTGTCACTGATCCATGTTATGTAAAAAGAGCTTATAACCTGACTTTAAATTCATCCATTGGTTTCATAAATTACTCTTTTCAAAGCAGAAACCTTCCCAAATTTGGTTTAGGTTATGAAAATAAAGTTGCTACAAAGCTGAAATATTGATCATTTAATGAACACAGATAGGTCAGGTTTTGGCAAGACAAAAGTTTTGTCGCCTTGTCATATAATGTCCCTAATCCTAGCTTACATCCTCACGTGTGCTCACTAAATGATTGGTTAATTGGTGGGTGTGTATAAAAAGAAACCCAGCACCCTAGACCTTCAGTTGAACTGAAACTTGACCTCTGACAACATGCCAAAAATCCACCCTGTGAACAAAGCCTTCATTATCAAGAGGCTGAAGACCAGATCCACTGCAGCGGTGGCTGCCACCTTTAATGTGTCTCAGCGCCAAGTACAAAGAATTACAAAAAAAGATTTGAAGAGACTGGAGATGTTTTTAACAAGCCCAGGTCTGGCAGATCCTGCAAGACAACTGCACAGGAGAAACGTTTGTTGGTTAGAAAATCCAAAGCCAGCCCCTCTTCCACTGCAGCAGAGCTCCAAAAGGCCGGGTCATCTCAAGTCCCTGTGTAAAGTAGAACAGTTTGTAGGATTCTGTCTCGAAATGGCCTCCATGGTCGAATCAGTGCCCAGAAGCAGCACTAAACAAAAGACAATTAAAAAACTGTGTGGTGTTTGCCAAGTCCCACAGCCTGCTAAACATATGGACGATGGAAAAGTGGCAGAAGGTGGATTTCTCTGATGAATCTTCAGTTCAATTACACCACAGCAGCCGCAAATACTGCAGGAGACCTACTGGAGCCCGTATGGATCCAGAAAACAGTTAAGTTTGGTGGTGGAAAGATCATGGTCTGGGGTTACATTCAGTATGGGGGTGTGCAAAACATTTGCAAGGTGGAAGGCAATATCAATAGCCTAAAATTTTAAAAAGTATTAGCTACCTCTTACATTCCCAATCCTAAAAGGGGTCAAATTCTGCAGCAGGATGGTGCTCCATCTTATAAATCCATTTCTACAACAAAGTTCCTCCTAGCAAAGAAGATCAAGGTGCTCAAGGACTGGCCAGCCCAGTCACCAGACGTGAACATCATTGAGCATGTTTGGGGTAGGATGAAAGAGGAAGCTTAGAAGACAAAACCAAAGAATCTAGACGAACTCTGGGAGGCATGTAAGACTGCATTCTTTGCTATTCCTGATGACTTCATCAAAAAATTGTATGAATCATTGTTGAACCACATGGATGCAGTCCTTCAAGCTCATGGAAGTCACACAAAATATTAAATATGGCTCTAATAGTACCACAACTTCATTCATAAATGTTATGCTACATATCTTTGTATTAGAAGTTAATTATATGTTTCAATTTCACATTACTTTCTGTGGGCGACAAAACTTTTGTCTTGCCAAAATCTGACCTTTCTGTGTTCATTAACTGATCAGTATTTCAGCTTTGCCGCAACTTTATTTTCATAACCTAAACCAAATTTGGGAGGGTTTCTGCTTTGAAAAGAGTAATTTATGAAACCAATGGATGAATTTAAAGTCAGGTTATAAGCTTTTATTTACATAACATGGATAAGCGACAGAACTTTTTTCAGGGACTGTACATAAAAGGAAGAAAAATGGGAAAGTCCTAATGAAACCAGGATGGATGAACAAAAAATGACATAATCTGCTTAACCCCTTCACGACCGCGGGCAGTAAAATTACGTCCTATTTTAACGTGACTTAACGACCAGGGACGTAATTTTACTGCCTAAACTTCATTTGATTGCCGTGGCCATAGCAACGGCTTTCAAATGATGTCCCCTGCTGTTTCTTACAGCAGGGGACCTTTGCTTGACCCCAGGGGGGGTGGCATCGCCACCCCCCATAGGCGATCGATGTGATTGACTGTTCAAATCGGAACCGCCAATCACATTGATCACGCTGTTTTCGGCAAAAAAAAATGCCAAAAATGGTGTGATCTTGTAAAATCCAGCTAGGACCGGGGCTGAAGCAGCTCCGATCATTGGCTGGAAGCAAGCAGACACCGTGGCCCCCCCCTGCAGCACTGATTGGAGCGATCGTGCTATGACGCGCAATCGCTCCAATCAGTGTGCAGTGGGGCGGTCTGATCTGCTGGTGGCCGCCCTCCCCAGGCCTGTGCTGGTCTGGGGACCCTCCCTTAACATGTCTGCAGCGTGCAGCACTGGCTGGTACTAGTGGTACCACGCCACTGCTGCTGCTGCCGCTGCTGTCACGTCACGTAGCAGGAGCAGGAGCGGTGAGTATTGTGCTCACCTTGAAGCCCCTGCGCGCTTCCGTAATGGCCCCTGCTCGTGCCCCCCTGCGATCTTCCCCCCCCCCGACATCCTGATCTGCCCCCCCGACATCCCGATCTGCCCCCCCCCGACATCCCGATCTGCCCCCCCGACATCCCGATCTGCCCCCCGCCATCTCTATTCTGCAACTCCTCCGGTATCCCTCCTCCCATGCTCTCTTGCAGCCCCTGCGCGCTCTTGTTATTTGCTCCTGCGCGCTCCCGTAATAGCCCCTGCCCGTGCCCCCCTGCGATCTGCCCCCCGCCATCCCGATCTGCCCCCCCGACATCCCGATCTGCCCCCCCACATCCCGATCTGCCCTCCGACATCCCGATCTTCCCCCCCGACATCCCGATCTGCCCCCAGGACATCCCGATCTGCCCCCAGGACATCCCGATCTGCCCCCAGGACATCCCGATCTGCCCCCAGACATCCCGGTCTGCCCCCAGACATCCCAGTCTGCCCCCCGACATCCCAGTCTGCCGGCCTCCCCCGTGATCTCTATTCTGCAGCTCCTCCGGTATCTCCCTCCTCTGCTCTCCCCCTCTGCTCTCCCCCTCCCCCACTGCTGTCCCCCTCTGCTGTCCCCGTCCCCCTCTGCTGTCCCCGTCCCCCTCTGCTGTCCCCCCGATGTCCTCTTACCTGTCTTCACCGGCCGATCACATCTGCCTCCATCGCTGGGTCCTTCTTCCTGGGTCTTCTGCTGAGCTGTCCAACTTCCTGCCTGCTGGCTGCTGCTGTAAAGCTGTTCCTCCTGCTATTCCTCTGGGTACTGTGAGTATAACTTTTTTTTTCTTTTTTTTTCCCTCTATCCCCTTTCTATTTTTACACCTCATGCGTCCGTGCATCCCGCCGAGCGCTGATCAGGGATGCAGATAACGTATCTGCATCCGTGGTCAGTTTTCGGCGGGACTTTTTTTCCCGTATCCCCGACGCTTTTTGTATCGCATCTGTCCATGCAACCCGCCGAGCGCTGATCAGGGATGCACATAATGGATCGGCATCCCTGCTCAATTTTTGGCGTGACAAAAAGCATCGGGGATACGGAAAAAAAAGTCATGCCAAAAATTGAGCAGGGATGCCGATCCGTTATGTGCATCCCTGATCAGCGCTCGGCGGGACGCACAGACTGATGCAATACAAAAAGCGTCGGGGATACGGAAAAAAAAGTATCGCATCTGTCCGTGCGTCCCGCTGAGCGCGGATCAACATCCCTGCTCAATTTTTGGCGTGACTTTTTTTTTTTTCGTATCCCCAGCGCTTTTTGTATCTCATCCGACCGTGCCTCCTGCAGCGGCCAATCAGTGCACCGCGTCTGTGCGTTTGAAAAGTCAAATGGCGTTCCTTGTCTTCTGAGCCCCGCCATGCGCCCAAACAATTGATTTCCACCACATGGGAGGTATCTGCGTACTCGGGAAAAATTGCACAATAGGTTTTATGGTGCATTTTTTCCTGATACCGTTGTAAAAAGAAAAATAAAAGCTACCTTTTTGCTGCAAAAATTTTAAAAATTTTTTTTAAAAAAAATAAATAATTTTCACGGTTCAACGTTATCAACTTTCAGTGCAGCCCCTGGGGGTACAAGGGGCTCACTAAACATCTAGAAAAATTCCTTGAGGGGTCTAGTTCCAAAATGGGGTAATTTGTGGGGGAGCTCCACTGTTTAGGCACCATGGGGGGGTCTAAAAACGTGACATGGCGTCCGCTAATGATTCCAATCAATTTTGCTGTAAAATGGTGCCCTTCTCTTCTGAGTCCCGCCATGCGCCCAACAATTACTTTCCACCACATGTGAGGTATCTGTGTACTCAGGAGAAAATGGACAATACATTTTATGTTGCATTTTTTCCCGATACCCTTGTGGAAAAAAAGCTACCTAGTTGAAGCAACAGTTTTGTGGTAAAAAATTTTTTTTTTCTTTTCACGGCTCAACGTTATAAACTTCTGTGAAGCCCCCAAGTGTTCAAAGTGCTGATCAAACATCTAGAAAAAATATTTGAGGGCTCTAGTTTCCAAAATGGGGTCACTTGTGGGGGAGCTCCATTGTTTAGGCACCTCAGGGGGTCTTCAAACCCGACATGGCGTCCGCTAATTAGTGCAGCTAATTTTGCGTTCAAAAATTCAAATGGCGCTCCTTGCCTTCAGAGCACTGCCGTGTGTCCAAACATTTGATTTCCACCACATATGAGGTATCTGCGTACTCAGGAGAAAATGGACAATACATTTTATGTTGCATTTTTTCCCGATACCCTTGTGAAAAAAAAGCTACCTAGTTGAAGCAACAGTTTTGTGGTAAAAAAAATTTTTTTTCTTTTCACGGCTCAACGTTATAAACTTCTGTGAAGCCCCCAGGTGTTCAAAGTGCTCATCAAACATCTAGAAAAAATATTTGAGGGCTCTAGTTTCCAAAATGGGGTCACTTGTTGGGGAGCTCCATTATTTAGGCACCTCAGGGGGTCTTCAAACCCGACATGGCGTCCGCTAATGAGTGCAGCTAATTTTGTGTTCAAAAATTCAAATGGCGCTCCTTGCCTTTCGACCTCTGCCGTGCACCCAAACAATTGATTTTTACCCCATATGGGGTATCAGCGTACTCAGGAGAAAATGCACAATAAATTGTAGGGTGCACTTTCTCTTTTCTCCCTTGTAGAAATAAAAATTTTATGGCTAAAGTAACATTTTTGTGTTAAAAAGTAAAATTTTCATTTTTTCCTTCCACATTGCTTTGGTTCCTGTGACGCACCTAAAGGGTTAATAAACTTCTTGGATGTGGTTTTGAGCAGTGTGAGGGGTGCAGTTTTTAGAATGGGGTCACTTTTGGGTATTTTCTGTCACCTCGGCCTCTCAAAGTCACTTCAAATGTGATGTGGTCCCTAAAACAAATATTTTGTAAATTTTGTTGGAAAAATTAGAAATTGCTGATGAACTTTGACCCCTTCTAACTTCCTAACGAAAAAAAAAGTCTTTCGAAAATTGCGCTGATGTAAAGTTGACAAGTGGGAAATGTTATTTAGTAACTATCTTGTGTGACATATCTCTCAGATTTATGGGCATAAATTTTCAAAATTTGAAAATTGCGAAATTTTCCAAATTTTCGCACAATTTCCTAAATTTTCACAAATAAACGCAAAAAGTATCGGCCTAAATTTACCACTGACATGAAGTACAATATGTCACGAAAAAAAAATGTCAGAATCGCCAGTATCCGTTGAAGCGTTCCAGAGTTATAACCTGTCAAAATGACACTGGTCAGAATTGCAAAAAATGGCCCGGTCATTAGGGTGTTTTAGTGGCCAGGGGTGAAGGGGTTAAAAAGAATAAGGCGGGCTTTGCACACTACGACATCGCAGGTGCGATGTCGGTGGGGTCAAATTGAAAATGACGTACTTCCGGCATCGCATGCGACATCGTAGTGTGTAAAGGCTCGATGACACAATTAACGAGCGCAAAAGCGTCGTAATCGTATCATCGGTGCAGCGTCGGCGTAATCCATAATTACGCTGACGCGACGGTCCGATGTTGTTCCTCGCTCCTGCGGCAGCACACATCGCTGTGTGTGAAACCACAGGAATGAGGAACATCTCCTACCGGCGTCACCGCGGCTTCCATAGAATATGCGGAAGGAAGGAGGTGGGCGCGATGTTTATATCCCACTCATCTCCGCCCCTCCGCTCCGATTGGCCGCCTGCCGTGTGATAAGGAGGCGGGTCGCCGGCCAGAGCGACGGTCGCAGGGCAGGTGAGTGCATGTGAAGCCGCCGTAGCGATAATTTTCGCTACGCCAGCTTTCACAAGATATTGTACCTGCGACGGGGGCGGGGACTATCGCGAGCGACATCACAGCATCGGCTTCCGATGTCGCAACGTGCAAAGCCCGCCTAAGGACGAACACGAATTGAGGCTTGCAAAAGAAGCTAAGAGTAAGGTAAAAGGATTTTGGGGGTATGTTAAAAGCAAAAGAAAAGTAAAGGAAACCATAGGAGTCCTGCAGAATCAAAAAGGTGAAATAGTCAACAAGGTGGAACAGCAGGTGGAGCTACTAAATTCGTATTTTGTATCTGTCTTCTCCCAAAAACTAATGCAAGCATCAACAATAATCATGATAGAAGTGATGGTCAGAAGGAGTCCAAGGTGACAATTAGCAAAGAATTGATATTATAACACTAAGCCAAGTTAAAGGAAACCAAGTCCCCAGGTCCAGACGATTTACACCATAGAGTCCTGTAAGAGATAGCTGAGGAAATAATAGTAATCTTCAATAATTCAAGGGAAACAGGAGATGTTTCTAGATTGGAAAAGGGTAAATGTGGTTCCTATCTACAAAAAGGGAAAAAAAAGGATCCAGAGAATTACAGGCCAGTAAGTTTCTAGTTAGCTCTATTCAGTTTACTAAGGGTCATTTGAACCTCTTTCGGGACTTCAGGGGGGAGCTTGACATTTCTGGGACTGCTAGTGTTAATACCCAAAGCCTTTGCAATAAATAAATTGAAGCTTCCTTCATGCTCATTTTAATATATTGCCTGGCTGTGACCTTCCTTGGTCAAAAGATACAGAATTCCTTATTCTAATCATCAGAAGAGAATAGTTTCACTATGGTATTCTGCCATTTAATTAAAATATTACATGATTGCAGTATATGTGTATTGTGTTTCTTTGGCGAACCATTCAGTTATGACTATGACAAATCTTCAGTTTTATGGTATGTGTATGTTCATCCTATAAATGAAAAGACTCCCCAGGGTTTTAAAGTGAAGCCTGATTAAAATCTTGACAGACAATGAGCAGAGCCTATGCCCCTTGATAACTTCCTTCAAGACAGTAATCAAGTTACTGGCATTTGACTCAAATAGCTGTGATTGAAGAGACGTTCAGTAATAGAGATCATGTCATTTTTGTCTTACAATACCTTAGTTCAGAACCTTAGGATTTAGGATTTCTTGCCCTTGCTTGTCCGGGGTTATGCCCTACTTAGATTGTAATTAAATTGGCAGTTTTCCAATTTCTTTTTCTATAATGCCATAGAATGGTTACTCAAATTTAACTTTGGTTTTGCATCCATATGATCATCCTCTCCGAAAGATAAAATCTTTGCAAAACTGTCACTATGCTCTCCTCTCTCTCACTCTCTTTTCTCATAACACTATAATTTTGTATCACAGCCTAGTGACCTACTACAGCAGATATAGACATTAATAATTGGGAACTTAGAAAATGAAACAACAATCCCAGAATAATGGGTAGGATAAAATAAAATACAGACTTACTTGGTGTAAGAAGAATGATCTGAATTAATCAACAATAACCACTACACATAGTTACCAGGTAAATTATTAAAACTATCCAACACATTCAATACATCACTAGTATTTTGTGGCACCACCTCTGGTTTCAATAACAACTTGCAGTCTCTAAGGCATGGACTTAATGAGTGACAAACAGTACTCTTCATCAATCCGGCACCAACTTTCTCTGATTGCTGTTGCCAGTTCAGCTTTGCAGGTTGGAGCCTTGTCATGGACCATTTTCTTCAACTTCCACCAAAGATTTTTAATTGGATTTGGATCCAGACTATTTGCAGGCCATGTCATTGACCTTATGTCTCTTCTTTCAAGGCATGTTTTCACAGTTTTTGCTCTTTGGCAGGATGCATTATCATCTTGATAAATTATTTAATCATCCCCAAACATCCTATCAATTGATGAAATGAGAAAAGTGTCCAAAATTTCAATTTAAACTTGGGCATTTATTGAAGATGTAATTACAGTCATCTCCCCAGTGCCTTTACCTGACATGCAGCTCCATATCATCAATGACTGTGGAAATTTACATGTTCTCTTCAGGCAGTCATCTTTTTATTGTTTAGCTTTTCTGTTTGTAAATCCCATTTCCTTTAGGTAGTTTCTTACAGTTAGGTCACAGACATTGACTCTAGTTTCTTCACATTTGTTCCTCGTTTGTTTTTTGTGTATTTCCTGTTTTGGAGACATTGCTTTTAGTTTCCTGTCTTGACGCTTTGATGTCTTGGTCTACCAGTATGTTTGCCTTTAACAACCTTCCCATGTTATTTGTATTTGGTCCAGATGTTAGACACAGCTGACTATGAACAATCAACATCTTTTGCAACATTGCATGATGATTTAACCTCTTTTAACACTAGAACTACTGAGGTAGTTATTTTGACTACTTCGCACTATGTATTTCTCCTCTGTGACTACATTTTTTGGAATTTCGGCTTGAGACTCGGTGACATTTACTCAAATAGGATGTTAAAAAAGTTTTGTGGCAATAAATAATTTAGGTGCAAAAATTGCGCATTTATTACAACATTCACCTATAACTACTAAAGGTAGTCATTTTGACTACCTGCTATATTTTGCTGTCCTTTTGTCACTAAAAGTTGCTGTAAAGTTTTGTGCATAATTTTTTCACTGTATCTTATTTACCCTGATGTTCATATAGATGTAGTTCAATTCAGATGTTAACTTTTCACATTTTCATTGTGTTACCTGGTTGTATTACTGTGTAATGCTGATCTGAATAGAGCTTTTTTGTAAAACTATAGGCTCTTATCTTATCTTATGCTAACGAAGGGAGGTGTTTTTCTCTGGTCCCAGCAGTAGACAGTAAGTCTGGATACTAAATTACTTTCATTTCACTTGGAGAGACAAAGACAACAGATGCAGACATAAGAGCTCTGAAAACTGTTACAGGTATATACAACATTTTATTGTCATATTATTCGATTATTTTAGGAAAGACTTTAGCTGTCTGTCAACTGATTCAACCCACCTATGTTTGAAGGTGGCAGAACATGTATTATTTCTTATAGTTTTCATTTCATTTCTATTTTTCAGCAGTGAACCAGTGAACTCTCAAGTGGAATTTCTCCAATTTACTAATATGGCTAGAAGACGTGCGGTAAAGCCTGAAGATATTCTGGCTATTTTGCAATCCATACCAGAGGATGAATCGGAATCCGAATGTCAGTATACTCAAATTGATACGGACAGTGATGAAGATTTCAATCCTCAAAACATTTCGAGTGAATCTGAAGACTCAGAAGAAACAAATCTGGAAGGTAAGTAGTTATGTGTATTTATTTGTTCTTCCACACACTGAGTTACTAAACAAAAATTCTAAATATTCATCAACTTTTTTGCCAGACGTAGCAAGCTCATCAACTGTGGATCAGGCTCATGCGTTGATGTTGCCTCGCGACCATCCTCCCGGTCGTGGACAGAAAAAATCTGCAAAACGTCCCGTATATGTATCCACAACAGAAGACGATGGCGGCGAAGGCGATGCAACCAACACCACAGAAGGCGAATCTCCAGGAATACTAGTTTCAGCTGATGGTATTCAATGGAAACCTCTTGAGATTGGAGAAAACTTACCTGGTAGGCAGGAAAAACAAAACATTCTTAGAGAAGCACCTGGCCCTACAGGATACGCCAGAAGAAATATAATTAGTGATAGTCCTTTGAGTACATGGAGATTATTTTTTGATTCATTTATCTTGACTCACATAAAGAACTGTACTATTGCAGAAGCACGCCGGAACAATAATGAAGAGTTTACTCTTTCTGATGAGGAGCTAGATGCATTTCTAGCAACATTTTCTCTGCTTGTTGTTCTTGGGTTGTTGTTTATATGTGTGCACTTTAATAATAAATTATTATAAAACATCTATTATTATTGTTTTACTTAGTTAACTTTTGTTATTTCCTGTAGAAAAATATGAAAAAAAATCAGAAAAAAAAGCATTACTGTTGGATCTCACAATAATAATACACTAAAAAAATATAATTATTAATAAATAACCACAAATTAAACTCTAAAAATAAACGAAAACACGTCAGTAGTCAAAATGACTACATTCAGTAGTTCTAGTAGGTGTCACGAGTCCAGTAGTCCTAGTGTTAAGAGTTTGATAATCCTCTCCTTTGTTTCAATTGACATCTCTCATGTTGGAGCCACGATTCATGTCAGTCCACTTGGTGCAACAGCTCTCCAAGGTGTGATCACTCCTTTTTAGATGCAGACTAACGTGCAGATCTTATTTGATGCAGATGTTAGTTTTGGGAATTAAAATTTACACCATGATTCCATAATTGTTTCCTCATAATTGTGTGATTCCATAATTTTTTTCCCCCCGTTTGCTCTTGAAAATTAATCGTTACTGACTAGCACATTATGTTTTCATGATTTTTTTTAGTGTTTCTTAAATCCAGAAAGTTGCCATTTTAAATGACTTTAGTTTGGTGCCATGTCTGTGATCTGCTTTTTTTAAACAAAAGTAAACAACTGAATGAACATCCTCAGATCCAGGTGATTCCATAATTTTTGCCAGGGGTTGTATTTAGAGCTATTTTTTATTAGTTTTCCCAAGGAGGAAGTGCTCACAGGATTACTATGCAGAGCAGTCTTAAGATGCAAGAAAGATAATCCTGTGATTCACAACCAGGCCCGGACTGACCATGGGGCAATTCTGGCAAATGATAGATGGGCCGGTCCCTGTAGTGAGCCGGTTCCTGTAGTGGGCCGCTCTACCTGCAGTAACCGCCGCTCTGCTCAGCAGTGTGCAGGCTGGGCAGCATTATCTGCCGTGCCACACACTAGCTGCAGCAGGACCAGGAGGCAATGCGCTGTGCCGGCCCTGCTGTGTGATAGTGTGCCCAGCATGCACACACTGCTGAGGAGCGCGGCGGTGGCGATACCGGTGACCGCAGCTTCTTCCTACCTATTCAAATGTATTTGCATCTTTCAGATGTAAATACATTTTAACAGTGTAACACCGGGACTGGGCCCTGCCCCCAACGTGCAGCAACGTGATGAGATCAGCACCTTGCCGACGTCCACACAGTGCTGCGGGCGCCACACAGGATACATCAGGCAGTGGTAAGCGCTCCTTGGAGGAGCCAAAGATGAAAAGTTTAATTAATGGGGATGAGTGGGGAGGGGCTGAGGACACATAATGGGGGAACATTTGTTAAGGAACACAGCTTTGTGACAGGCAGGGGTGGTTAATTTATTCCGAGGGAGGGGGAAGGAAGGAGTGTGTAGTAATGGGGTAGTGTATTTTGTGTGTGTAGGGGGTGATGGGAGGTGCAATGTATTATGTCTGGGAAGGTGGTAATGGGGGGTACATTGTATTGTATGAGTGTGTCTGTAGGTGGTGATGGGGGGTGCATTTTATTGTGTGTAATTGTGTGTGTAAGGGGTGTGCATTGTATTGAGTGTGTCTGTGTGTATGGGAAGAGGTGATGGGGGTGCATTGTATTGTGTGCATTGTATTGTGTGTTTGTGTGTGTGTGGGGGGGAGGGGTAATGGAGGGTACATTGTATTGTGTGTGTGTGTTTGTGTGTGTGTGTGTGTAGGGGGTAATGGTGGGTGCATTGTTTTTGTGTGTGTGTGGGGGGAGGAGTAATGGAGGGTGCATTGTATTGTGTGTGTGTAGGGGGAGGGGTAATGGAAGGTGCATTGTATTGTGTGTGTGTTTGTGGGGGGAGGGGTAATGGAGGGTGCATTGTAGTGTGTGTGTGTGTGTGTGTGTGTGTAGGGGGTGATATGGGGTGCATTGTATTGTGAGTGTGGGGCGAGGGGTAATGGAGGGTGCATTGTATTGTGTGTGTGTGTGGGGGGAGGGGTAATGGAAGGTGCATTGTATCGTGTGCGTGTGTTTGTGGGGGGAGGGGTAATGGAGAGTGCATTGTAGTGTGTGTGTGTGTGTGTGTGTGTGTGTGTGTGTGTATAGGGGTAATTAGGTGCATTGTTTTGTGTGCGGGGGGAGAGGTAATGGAGGGTGCATTGTAGTGTGTGTGTGTTTGTGTGTGAGTGTGTGTGAGTGTGTGTGTGGGGAGGGGTAATGGAGGGTGCATTGTTCTGGGTGTGTGTGTGTGTGTGGGGGGTTACAAAAGAGCAGTTTGGGGTGAATATATAAATAAATAATAATAATATAAAAAAGGGGGATATTATGGAGAGAGGCAGTGTGGGGGTATATTATAAAGAGAGCAGTGTGGAAGGGACATTATGGAGAGAAGCTGTGGATGGGGACTTTATGGAAAGAGGCAGCGTGGGGTATATTAAGGAGAGAGAGAGGCAGTGTGGGAGGTATTTTGGATAAAGGCAGTGTGGGGGGGATATCTTTTTAAGGAAGCACAGCAATTATTTATTCAGGGGCACAGCATGGGAGATATTAATATTTATGGGGCAGTATAATGATACTTTTATTTTTAAAGGTGCTGTGTGGGGAAGTGCTGCTGAAGAATAAAGAGGGAGGTCTTCAGAGACGAGCAGTGGGCACAAAACCTCATCATGGCGTCTGTACTGCGTGGAGACAAATAGGATGTCACCTATAAAGGTACCTGGATGTAAATGATTATTTGTGATATTAAATTAGAAAAACTCCATGATACCATACTGGTCATAATTGCGGTCAAAGTGCCACCCGTGGGTCACATGCCGCAAGCATAAATTCCATACAAACATATAATAAACAGGAGAAGAGAGGAATAAATAGTGCAAATATTTTATTGTCAAAAAAGGGGAAACAAAAGGGGTTCAAGTGGATGTTCATAAAACGTTAAGTGATTAAAAACATACAAACATGGGAGCTGGGTGCAAGCACATGTAATGCATTAATCTGATGGAAAAGGATAGGTACATAAAGATGATAAATACCAGTGGGGTAAAGAATGTAAAGGCTACAGGCAAAAAATACTATATTAAAGTGTCAGTGCATATATCTACAAAGTGTGTCTTTTCTCCCTCCCTGATGAAGCTAATGGGGTGCACGGGCCCCCTAATAGCGAAACACGTGTTGGTGGGTTAGCGAAACACGTGTTGGTGGGTTAGGGGGAACTCCTCTTCCCGGGATCTGGCTGTCTGGGCTCCTGCTACTGACATCTGCACGATTGCACTTTACTGGTGGGTACTTATATCTAATGGTGGCTATCAAGCCCTGTGAGTTAGGCTATTTATGCATATGACACTTTAATAACATTTGGCATGCAGGCACCCTGCTATGGAAATATATGCACTGACACTTTAATATAGCATTTTTTGCCTGTAGCCTTTACATTCTTTACCCCACTGGTATTTATCATCTTTAGGTACCTATCCTTTTCCATCAGATTAATGCATTACATGTGCCTGCACCCAGCTCCCATGTTTGTATGTTTTTAATCACTTAACGTTTTATGCACATCCACTTGAACCCCTTTTGTTTCCCCTTTTTTGACAATAAAATATTTGCACTATTTATTCCTCTCTTCTCCTGTTTATTATTTATTTGTGATATTGCCTGCTTCTTATTAGTATTGTGGTTCCTGTATGGTCTGCAGTCTGATAACAACTCCCAGCATCTCCTTACCATTGCTAAGGACAAGCTGGGAGTTATAGATTCTTGCACCTTCCAAGCCTTCCCATTGATTTGCATTGTAAAATACAGAACGTTTTCTGAGTGGAAAACACCAGAAGAATAGAGCGGTCATGTCTTTTAATCACTTGGTGGTTTTAGAAACCCGAAGTTGGTAAAAGATGCTCAAAAGCCTGAACCTGTGCACAGCGAAAAGTTGCTTATGGTCATTCGAGGATTTTTTCATAGTAGCATCCATGGTGGGATCTGCCCCCCAAAAAATGTCATTGCACATTCCCTAAGTGGTATGTGTCCAAAATGATCACCAGTGAAAACAACAGCTTCCTGATCACCTTTCTGTAGAATAGGTCATCAAAATTAGTTCAGGGGGACCTGATTTTGTATCCCTGCCCATCAGCTATGTGACTGCAGCATTATATGGAGAGCAGCATCCTCTTCATTATTTTTGAGACCCAGCTCTGTAGGGAAAATAGCGTCTTCACCTGGTCCTGCTACTAAGAGCAATAAATCGGACTGAGCTGTAATACTGGATGCCGCCGTGACTACATACAAATAAAAAAGGAATACTCAAGGGAGCAGTGAGAATAAAATAAGACCAAAACCTATCCAATTTTGATCTGCTGACATGTCCTTTTTAAGGGTGACTTATTTCATAGTTGGAGTTAATAGATATGCACCAACATAAAATGTTGCTTGAAAGTTTGGGAATCCTTCAAATTTTCCATATGTGTACATAAACTTGACTTAAAAGTGCATTTGAATTTGACACAAATTTTAAAAGTAGGTCCAGAAAAACAAATAAGAATGTTAAGGCGGTCATAAATTTACAGTGATGCAATCTAATTGTGCATCTACCTTAACCTTGTCTGCATCCCAAATCATGAGTCATTTGATAGTAGCATGCATACTATTCCTCCATACAGTTCAGAGAAATGACACGGATCTGCATAGGAAGTATGACTAGTTTAAGGGGTGCTTCACACACAGCGAGCTCGCTGCCGAGATCGCTGCTGAGTCACGCTTTTTGTGACGCAGCAGTGACCTCATTAGCGATCTCGCTGTGTGTGACACTGAGCAGCGATCTGGCCCCTGCTGCGAGATCGCTGCTCGTTACACACAGCCCTGGTTCGTTTTCTTCAAAGGCGCTCTCCCGCTGTGACACACAGATCGCTGTGTGTGACAGCGAGAGAGCGACAAATGAAGCGAGCAGGGAGCAGGAGCCGGCGTCTGACAGCTGAGGTAAGCTTGTAACCAAGATAAACATCGGGTAACCAAGGTGGTTACCCGATATTTACCTTAGTTACCAGCCTCTGCAGCTCTCACGCTGCCTGTGCTGCCGGCTCCTGCTCTGTGCACATGTAGCTGCTGTACACATCGGGTTAATTAACCCGATGTGTACAGCAGCTAGGAGAGCAAGGAGCCAGCACTAAGCAGTGTGCGCGGCTCCCTGCACACACAGCTAAGCGGTGTGCGCTGGTAACTAATGTAAACATCGGGTAACCATACCCGATGTTTACCTTAGTTACCAGTCTCCGCAGCTTCCAGACGGCGGCTCCGTGCAAGCACAGCGTCGCTTGCACGTTGCTGCTGGCTGGGGGCTGTTCACTGGTCGCTGGTGAGATCTGCCTGTTTGACAGCTCACCAGCGACCATGTAGCGATGCAGCAGCGATCCTGACCAGGTCAGATCGCTGGTCGGATCGCTGCTGCATCGCTAAGTGTGAAGGTACCCTAATACGGAAGTGGACAAACATTTAAAATGGAATCAGTTGGCTAGGAGCCAAGAATACGTAACACGTCTCCTATTGGATAAAGTAAATTAGCTTATTCTGTAATATACAGTAAACTGTAATGTGCTTGCTTCCTCATTATATTAATCTATGTCAGCATGATTCACTTGTCACATGAAAGTCCAGACTGATGAGTCTTATGTCTGAATGCAGATATAGATGTGGTACAGAGTTCAAGCACTTATCTTAAATCCTGGTTTTTGGATATCTTCATATAACGTATATATATACTCCTAATAGTTCATAATCTTGTCCATAACAAGAACAATTAGTCAAAGTTATTAGACTTTGTCAATGTTAATGAGAAAAAATATTATGTATCACATGTGTGAGATTGGCAAAATTATATTTGCTTTAAGTATCTGTCTTGAGCCCCTTGTGCATCAATAATTCCATCTAAACATTTCCAGTATTTGTTAATTAGGGTGGCTTTACACACTACGAGATCGCTAGTCGATGCTAGCGATGGTGAGCGTGATAGCACCTGCCCCTATCGTTATGCCGATATGTGAAGTTTGCGTCACACATACTTACCTGCTCAGCGATGTCGCTGTATTCGGCGAACCGCCTCCTTTGTAAGGGGGCAGTTCGCTCGGCGTCACAGCGACGTCACTAAGCGGCCGCTCAATCAAAGCGGAGGGGCGGAGATGAGCGGGACGAACATCCCGCCACCTTCTTCCTTCTTCATTGCTGTCGTGTGGCAGGTAAGGAGAGGTTCCTCGTTCCTGCGGCATCACACATAGCGATGTGTGCTGCCGCAGGGATGAGGATCAACTTCGCCCAAGCAACAGCAGTGATAATTGGGAGAGGACCCCCATGTCAACGAGGAGCGATTTTGGACGTTTTTGCAATGATCCAAAATTGCTCCTAGGAGTCACACACAATGAGATTGCTACAGCGGCCGGATGTGCGTCACAAAATCCGTGACCCCAACAAGATCGCTGTAGTGATCTAGTAGCGTGTAAAGCCCGCTTTAGTCATATACATGGGCGTGGAGGAATTTTAGCCCATTCTTTTCTATCAAACACCTTTAACTTATGGCATGGATGATGGCTATGGTTGTGTGTTTTCTCCCATGAAATACTGGCTTTTGGACCTTCAACAACATTTCTATAGAATTAAGGTCAGTGGTATTCAAAAACTTTAATTTTATTTTTATATAACCATTCTTTTGTAGAACTACTTATGTGTTTTAGGTTAATGTCTTGCTGATTGACCCAAATCCTCTTGAGCTCATGGACATTTGTCCTGGCATTTTCATTTAGAATTTTCATTTCTCCTGGTCCACATGTAGCAAAGCAACCCAGAACCATGTTTCACAGATATGATATGTGGTTTATGAGTTTACACTGTCATTTAGTGTTTTTCTTACTCAAATCATAATATGTCTCATTTAAAACAAATAGCTGTCATGATTCTAATTAGCGGTGTTCTGCTCTCCTGCAGAGCCTATACTGGGCTTAATATTTTCATCCAGTGAACTCCCAGTCTAGTCCTGAGTGGTGTGGGAGGGGTTTGTCTCTGAGCCTCATTCCAGGTGATTGTTTTGCTTTATCTGGGAGCTATTCCACCCAGAACGCCACCAGTGGTAGTTCCTTTTTAGCATTGTACATCTCTGGTTCCCATAAGCGACTGACCTAATCTTGTTCCGCAACCTAGTTCCTGGAACCCCGTCTTGTGTCCTTCCCTACTCTGACTTTACTCCCTGACACCCTGACCTTTAGTTTGTTTCTTGACTCCAGCGCCGCACTCTCCCGTGTACCTGGTGTGTCTTCTTGGTTACCAACCTTGGCTTGTACCCTGAACCGTGCTCTGCTCTCTTCTTTGTACTTGACGCTACTTCCTGGTTTAGAGACTCAGCTTGCACATTGACTAGCTTCTCTCTCTCCCTCTGTTACTGAAATTATCTCCCAGCTCACTACCCCTGGCTTGTTCAACTGCCCGGAAGATCTCCTCCACTAGGGGATCTAGCGACTCCTAGTGGATTAGTGCCTCATTACTCCTGGGTGTTTGGCTTCATAATAGTTCTATTTTGGTCTCATCTGTCAGGTTCAGAGAATTGACAAAAAAAATATTAATTGCTAATAACATAGCAGCCAATCAGAGGTACTGCAATTGTTCTGAAATGTTTAATAGACTCTAAGGTTTCCTGGACTGTTTCAAACCCCTTTCAATCTCTTCAAAACAAACACAACCTTAGTAATATCAAAGTGATCTTATCCAAAAAATGGATTATAACTCGATGATAATTAAAAGCCTATTTATATCAAATTTGTCACTGATTGGCAGCCTTCTGCCCAAATTCAGTGTACACAGAAAATTGCCAATCAGTGCTGGGTACTTGGTAAGATGAAGCTCATGAATCTGCTTGCCTAACTAGCAGCAGGGTAACCAGCCCTTTAATTGTCTCTGCAGATGAGGTGGCAAAAACCTGATGAAAGATTTATTTTAATAGGAAAATGAACTGACAGTTTTTTGTTTTCAAGATTCAAGATTGGTCCAAAAATGAACCTGCATACTTATTTTTTATCATGTAGATCATTCTGCACGGAACATTGACTAAAGCCAATGTTGTGGCAGTTAAAGTTAACATTATCCTGCTGTGCCTGAGAGGAGTTCTGTGCTTTATATTCCACAATGATCTCCATTTCCTCCTAAGCAATATTCTTACCAGAAGCAAACAAGGTCAATTGTGGCCTACATTTGGAAGTACTACTACCTCTACGGCTCAGGCCAGTGGTGGTGGAGGTACGTCTGCTTCTTCTAGTGACTGCTATAGTTTTAGTCAGTGTATGGCATGTTTGTTTTTTGTTTTTTTTACACTACCCCATGCAATGCAATTCCACTTTTCATTTACCATGTATTTTATACAATATTGTAATTCTATTTTGATAATCATTTCAATACTAATTATCCAAGCCTTGACAAAGAAGAGTTTTGGCACGACGTCTGTCAAACAGGTCTAGTATAACAGGTGTGCACAGTTAAATGTCTGTTTTTTGATTACTGTTGTTTATTTTTTTTTTACAAATTAACCCCTTATTGCCATTGAACATGTTGGGTACGTCCTGGCTGACTGGGACTTAATAATAACCAAGGACATACCTAGTACGTCCTGGCAATCACAGGGGTTCAGGCACATTATCAACTTGGTTACCACAGGGTCTGTGGCTTATCTTGTAGTCGAGATTTGGCTCTCACTGCCAGAAGCAGTGCCCGTGCTGCTGTCGGCAGTTTAACTCCAGCAATGCTGCGATCAATAGTGATCACAACATTAAGGTGGCAGGGAAAGGATTGCGCTCCTCTCCCAAGTGATCAGATCCCTCTAATGTGATTACAGGGAAATGATCTCTGCCATGGTAACCCTGGGCCATCACCATGACAACTCTATGGTTACTTAGCTATGGAAAGCCTCCCACACGATGCCAGGCGAAGTGTCAGTGCTGTGAGTGCACCACTGACATATAATCCACTCCAATGATAAAGCAATGGATTACAAGAGTGGTCAGACTACTGATAGTTAGTGTCCTATAAAGGGACTAAAAAAAAAGTAAATAAGGTAAAAATTAAAAAAAAATCTGAAAATAAACAAGAAACAAATTCCAATAAATATGTTTATGTAAAAAAAAGTACACATAATTGGTATCAACATGCCCATAACAATTTGAGCTATGTGGGTGGCACGGTGGCTCAGTGGTTAGCACTGCAGTCTTGCAGTGCTGGGGTCCTGGATTCAAATTCCACCAAGGACAACATCTGCAATGAGTTTGTATGTTCACCCGTGTTTGTGTGGGTTTTCTCCGGTTTCCTCTCACACTCCAAAAAACCTACAGATAGGGACTCTAGATTGTGAGCCCCAATAGGGACAGTGTTGTCCATGTATGTAAAGCGCTGTGGAATTAATAGCACTATATAAATGAATAAATATTATATTATTATTACTATTAAACGGTCACACTAGTTAACCCTTTCATTGAACATGGTAAAAATAAAAAAATAAAAAAAAATAGCAAAAACTGTTTCTTCATCATGACACAGCTGACACAAAAGTGGTATAAAACATGATCAAAAAGTCATATATAAATAAAAATGAAACCACTGAAAATGTCCTCTTTTTCTGTAAAAAACAAGACATGATATAGCTCCATCAGCAAAAAATAAAAAAGTTATAGCTCTCAGACTACAGCAATATAAAATCTATTTTTTTTTTATATGAAAGAGCCATATGGTGTAAAGGCTTGAAAAAAAGTTGTATAAATGTGGTATCACTGCAATCTTAGTGACCAGAGAAATAAAGCTATATTATCACTTTTATGACACTATGAACAATGTACAAAATCCAAATAAAAAATTATTCTTGAAATACTCTTTCTTCATGATTTTGCCTCACAAAAAGTGGAAAAAAAAGCAATCAAAAAATAATGTGGCCCAAAATGGAACCAATACAAATTCCAACACATCCTGCAAATAATGTGCCCTCACATAACTCTGACGGCAGAAAAATAAATAAATATAGCCTTCAAAATACGATGATGCAAATGAAAAAATATTTGGTAAGAAAAAATGTTTTGTAGCATGATTATAGCCAAATTTAAAAAAAACTATATACATTTAGTATCACTGTAATTGTAAAGACAGAAGGAATAAAACGCCTAATCACTTAAACCGGAAGGTATACGGCATAAGAAATAAATATATAAAGCCAATTCTTCAACTGCTGTTGATTTGTTTATTCTGCCTCTCATAAATCACAGTGTGATTTAATTTAGCCTGCACCCTATGCTGAGCGTTTACACTGGAGAATACACATAAATCTCTGAAAAATGTGAAAATTGTCTCTCCAGTAAAGGAGACAAACTCTAGCGCAGCGCCAACTATTGGAAGTAGCGATCCTAAAAGTCACAAAAGGATTTTTAACAATCCTTTGCAATATGACTCAGGATATATAAGCCAGATCAGAATCCCAATTTGCAGACACGGTGTTTCGGGGGGGGGCTCGTCAGTGCAAACTATGGGGGTGTCTGATCTGGCTCATGAGAAAGCTATGTAGGGACCACGGGGGAACACTATTCTCCTTAAGGAGACTTTGCAAGCCAGTCTGGCTGCCAAGTAAGGGGACTTATAGCTGCCACGCCCCTCTAAGAAATATTCAAATTGTCTCTCCAGTAAAGGAGACACACTTTAGCACAGCGCCATCTATTGAAAAATGGGATTCAGACAAAATTACTAACCAAATATTAACTGTAATGAGGCAGAAGGAGTCACATTGAACTCCCAACTGGCCTGTGGTGCATCAGTGTCTATCTTTTTATGCATCTTTATAGATGTTCAAAAAAGTTCTGTTATCAACAGTTTTCATCACCTTTGAAAAGAAGGACATCGCTGAACAGAGGCCATGCAGAGTCTGGAGTAACTCTGCTGCCTCATCATAGTGAATGGATCTGTTAGGGGCTTCACCTGAATCACATATTTTGGAGATGTAGATGGAAATCCTGATGTAAGTACTCAGCATAGAGCATGGGCATGGGATAAATGTGACATGATCCAAAATGTTCTGTACCCAAATTGCCATCAAATAGTATTCAACTCATCCTAAAAAAAGACTCCACCCTCAGGTCCATCATCTGTAAATGGAAATATAGAAGGTTTCCACATTACTGGTGGCACAAAGGCTCTGGAATAATGCTATGGCTCCCCCTCAAAAAAGAAACTCAGTAAAATCTGGTCTCCAAATTCCACAATCTCTACTTCATTCTGAGCCACACAAAGGGCCAAAACCACAGTTAGTGTCTACATGCTTGGCTTTATCACAGCTAGGAAAGCCCACTTAATTTACTGGGTGTAGGTCTACAGAAGCCCTGTACGTCCTCTATAATGTACTGGGCTTGACAAGGGCTTAAGGCCCAGTCACACTAAACAACTTACCAGCGATCCCAACAATGATACAACCTGATAGGGATCGCTGGTAAGTTGCTAGGAGGTCGCTGGTGAGATGACACACTAAGCGACGCTCCAGCGATCCCAACAGCAACCTGACCTGGCAGGGATCGGTGGAGTGTTGCTACACCTGGAAGCATGCTGCGCTTGGTAACTAAGGTAAATATCGGGTAACCAACCTGATATTCACCTTGGTTACCAGCGCACACCGCTTAGCGCTGGCTCTCTGCACACCTAGCCACAGTACACATCGGGTTAATTACTCGATCTGTACTCCAGCTACGTGTGCAGGGAGCAGGGAGCAGGGAGCCGGCACTGGCAGTGTGAAAGCGGTGGACGCTGGTAACGAAGGTAAATATCGGGTAACCAAGGAAAGGGCTTCTTGGTTACCCGATATTTACAATGGTTATCAGCGTCCGCAGAAGCCGGCTCCCTGCACACTGCACATTTAGTTGTTGCTCTGTCGCTGTCACACACAGCGATGTGTGCTTCACAGCGGGAGAGCAACAACTAAAATATGGTCCAGGACATTCAGCAACAACCAACGACCTCACAGCAGGGGCCAGGTTGTTGCTGGATGTCACACACAGCAACATCGCTAGCAAGTTGTGCATCAGCAGCGATGTTGCTAGCGATGTTGCTTAGTGTGACGGTACCTTTGTTTGCAATCAAATGGCGCTCCTTCCCTCCCCAGCCATGTGGTGTAGCCAAACAGTACTGTACAGTCAAATGTGGGGTATTGCCACCTTCAGGAGAAATTGTGTAACACATTAATTTACCTTTTTTACCTATTCCCCATGTGAAAATTGGTAATCTGTGGTTAAAAAAACATGGTTAAAACAACATTTTAGTGGTAAAAATTTCATTATTCTTTCTTCACCGCCCAATAGTATAACATTTTGAGACACCTGTGGTGTCAATATGTTCACTACACCCCTGGATGAATTCAATGAGGGGTACAGTTTGTAAAATAGTGGTCACATGTGTGGGGTTTCTGCTGTTCTGGCACCTCAGGGCTCTCCAATGTTACATAACACCCACAAACCATTCCAACTAAATCTAAACTCAAACATAACTTTCTCCTGTGACTCTAGAGAAAATGAAACATTTTTGTGGTTAAAAATGTATTTTTTCAATTTCACAGCTCACGTTATAAAATTCACTAACGTACCTGGGTTTTCAAGGTGCTCACTAATTATCCAGATAAATTCCTTGAGGAGTCTTTGCACAACAAATTGTGTGGTTCATTTTGTCCTGTTGCCCTTGTAAAAAGGAAAAATGTGGGTTGATGCAAAATTTTTGTGGTTGAAAACGTACATCCAAAAAATAGATCACCACATTTGAAATATTGGTGTACTCAGGGTAAATTGGACAACATGTTGTACAGCGCATTATCTCCTGTTATCCTTGTAAAAATGAAAGATTTGAGATCAAAGCAACATTTCTGTGGTAAAAATTTATTTTTTCATTTTCACTGCTTAATTATCACGCTGTACAAAAGGCTAGTAAGAAGAAGTACAGCGTATTCCCCACTAGGTGGCAGCAGAGTAGAAGAGAAAGAAAGACAAAGTCACACTGTAACAGAAAGGCAGCTGAGGTATAGCAGAGTAACTTCAGCAGCCAGTAAACAGACGAACCACCAGGGGGCAAAAGAATGGTCAACAGTTCGGGTCTAGCTAGGAAAGTCAAGTCACTGCAAAGGGAGGATCAAAATTACGACAGAAAACAGAACCAAGTTAGAAACCAGGAGATCAGATATGCAGGGGGAAACACAAAAAACTGACAAGAGAGGGAAATCAGGGACCTTGACAGGTAGACGAACGAGGGAGGGTACAAATCAGGACACAGTAGCAGGGAGTCAGGACAGATTGGGAACACTCACCAAAGCCAGTGTACAAGCTGCAAGGCACAAATATCACTGGCACTGACTCATAGGTAGAGAGGCAAGATATAGTGTCCTGGGATCCAAAACGAGGCAAGGGAAGTTAACCCCTGACATGACCAGGCTAGAGCTGGGTGTAACTACAGCAGGGAAAAGCTGGCCTTGATCCTGACATTAATGTTACAAAATTCTGTGAAGCACCTGGAGGTTTAAGGTGTTCACCAAACATCTAGATACATTTCTTAAGGGGTCTAGTTTCCAAAATGGGTTCACTTGTGGAGAAGTGCCACTGTTTAGGCACATCAGGGGCTCTCCAAATGTGAAATGGCATCATCTAATGATTCCAGCAAATTTTGCATTCAAAAACTCAAATGGCGCTCCTTCCCTTCTGAACCCTGCTGTGCACCCAACCAGTAGATTTCCTCTACATATAGAGTATTTGTGTACACAGGAGAAATTTATCAACAAATTGTATGGTGTATTTTCTCTTTTTACCCTTTTGAAAATGGAAAATTTGGGTGTTAATTAACATTTTTGTGGGAAAAAGTAAAATTTATATTTTTCCTTCTACACTGCTTTAGTTGCTGTGAAGCACCTAAAGAGTTAATAAACCTCTTGGATGTGGTTTTCAGCAGTTTGAGAGGTGCAGTTTTTAGAATGGTGTACCTTTTGGGTGTTTTCTGTCACCTAGGCCTCTCAAAGTCACTTCAAATATGATATGGTCCTAAAACAGTGATTTTGTAAATTTTGTTGGGAAAATGAGAAATTGCTGATAAACTTTATATCCTTCTAACATCCAAACCCAAAAAAAAATATCACAGATGAAGTGGAACCTTAACTTAAGAGTAACTTGGTTTGAGAGCGTTTTGCAAGACAAGCAAAGCTTTTTAAAAACTTGTAACTTTATTAAGAGCAATGCTTTGCAATAAGAGTAAATGCTCACCGTGCACACTTCTGGTTCAATCCTTTCACCACTGTCTAATACGCTCTGGAGGTAACTTTCTGTACATATGCACTGTATACAGTATTCCATCGTACAGTGCAGTATATACTTTATAGCATATCTATCAATTTGCATTTGTGGATACAGTGTTGTACTTTCTGCTAAGAATACAGCACATTGCTTATACTGTACCTCTCGCACACAAACAATTCTAATGTAAGCTAATGTGCAGTTTAATTTATGTTTTTTACTGTACAGTATTTTGTATTAGTGTACTGTAATAATTTTATATGAATACAGGACATTATTTTGTATTACTGTAATAGGTTTGTATAAATACAGTAAATATTTTTGGGCTGTGGAATGAATTGTCTGAATGGGAAAAATCCTATGGGAAAATTTGCTTTGGCATAAGAGTAACTTGGTTTAAGAGCACACTGCCGGAACCAATTATGCTCATCCAAGGTTCCACTGTAATTGCAAAAGATATTGTCTTAAATTTACAACTATCATGAAATACAAAATGTCACAAAAAAAGTCTCAGAATCACTGGGATCTGTTGAAGTGTTCCAGAGTAATAACCTGTCAAAGTGAGACTGGTCAGAATTGCAAAAATGGCCTGGGCATGAAGGTGAAAACTATGCTCTGCATTAAAAAGGTGAAAGTTCCTTCATAAAAATTACAAAATAGGAATAGGTAGGTAGGAGTCAAAAAGTCATCAAGTGTACCACCAGGTTGCATTGCTGTGTCATGTACAGGTATATATTTTGACTTAAAAAAATATGTTAAAAAAGGTTTGCAATATGTACAGTTTGTGAGTTAGATAGCTTTAGTTTTAGGGAATTTTCTTTTATAGTTTTAAAAACTAATTGTTCCCCCTTCACAAAAATGATTGCACAAGAAATGCAAAAGCGCATTATAGTCCCATTTGACAACCAAGCACACCTTCAGACACTAATATTTCTTTTTTATTGTGCTTCTTATTGCTGCTCATTTCCAATGCATTAAGAATTAAGAAAATAAAATATGTCATTGTAACTCTAATGCAACAGGACAATTGTAGTATTCACAGACTATTACTCTCATCTTCTGCAGTTATACAACATTTTACTGTCTGGAGAATTTGTCTAAAGATTTATTTTTTTTTCTTCCTAACTTTATTACTGTGGTTTGAGCTCACTATTGCAAAATTACCCACAAAATTAATTGCTTTTATATAGGCTGTGATAATTTCTCCTAATTGGGTATGTTACATAGTAAATTATCTACCAATCCTTAAAGGTTCAAAACCTTTTGCCACTTACAGATGTGTGACAATGGATCATGGCAATGTTTATGAGACAGCAAGAAAAAGATATTTTCAACTACTGGATTAGTAATGGGGATGTCTGATAGATGCTCACCTATTACTAATACCAGAGCTTGATGCCATCTGGTAATTCACTGCTGGCCTCAACCGCATATATTACCCCATTTACCACCACATCAAGGCAATGGGAATAGCCAAGTACAGCACCAGAATTGACACATCTAATGAATGTGTCACTTTTGGGGTGATTGCAGGCTGCAATTTTTAGGCTGGAAAGTGTCAAATAACCATTGCCCTTCCCACCTTAAAAATATCAGCACCCAGTTATTTGCTTTTAATTGGCAGTTTTTTACAAAATAGGGGGGATCTCACTCTATATTTCAAAACCAGTGAATGTACAGCTTACAGCTGAAGGTTTTCGCCCACATCTGCTGCTGTACGTTTGCTGGTTATAAAAATTAAGAGGAACACCGTGTCATTCTTTTTCATAAAATATTCATTAATTCTGCTAGATAGCTGTACAAGCTCTCTCTCTCTCTGTATATATATATAAAAAAAAAAAAAATTACCTTCTCACCCCCTGTGGGTGGTTATTTGTCCTTCCTCATTCTCGGGTCCTCTACCAGAGGCCTGGGAGTTTGAGGATTCTGCGCAGGATCTTAGTTGTTCCCAGCACTTTGCTTTTCTGGACAGAGAGCTCAGATGTTGCTCCAGGTATATAATATAATATAATATCTATCTAAATCTCTCTATCTTATTATTATCTACAGTATCTATCTATCTATTTATCATATATCTATTATTCTTCAGGCTTTGCACATCTTTTACACATAAAAAAAATATTCAATTCAGTATTATGCATTTTTTTCAGATACCGGTCACAAAGATGTAACAAGGACATGTCACTCAGACATACTGATGGTACATGGATATCACACGGATGACACACATGGGCACACAGATGGCCAAAATGGACTATTCAACATGTGCATTTTTTACATGAATGTGTGAAGGGGGGCCTAAAGGGTTTCTTTTTAGCGCCGATCATATTATGAACCAGTTATTCAAATTATTTTTTTAATTTGTTGAAGCTTTGACACATATTTATGACAGTTAGGAGCCATCAGTGAATTCAGCCTATATCACCATCCTTGAATTGTATCAATTTATTTGTATAAGGTGTAATGTGACAAATTCCTAAAATAAAGTGACCAATTTTACAAAAATAAGGATCAGATTCAAGGCATGGATTGTAATATACATATATAATGCAGAAACTGTGTGTGTGGCAGCCTGTTGAATACAAAACCAGTTTTCACTCAATTTCAGTGAAATTTTGCCCTTCCCATATTTAACAGCAGACTAAAATTACTGTGAACGTTAAAACTCAAAATCTCTTCTTCTTCATGAGATTTTACCCTCTAAATTTATGCTTTATAGAAATCAAGGATTAAATGACAGTCTGTGTTATGAATGCAGAATCACACTTTTTGCCCAAAGGTTTTTAAAGACTTAATGTGACAGCACCCAAAGATTCATTCTTAAAGAAGCAGCAACCATTTAGTCACTAAAGTAGGGCAACCTGATAACTGGCTTAACAATGGCTGTCAATAACCAGTGCACAAGTAACTGAGGTCGCATTTATGAGTATCGCCTCCCAGTAAGATTGTTCTGGTTGCCTATAGACACTGCAAAAGTAACTGGAGCCTCATTTATGAAGATTGCATTATAGTTAAATTGCTCTGTTTGCCTAAAGCAACTAGAGTTTCAGCGTTGAAGCTGCTGGCAAAGGTTTTGCCCAAATGGTCTTAAAGAATTTAAGCCCCAAGAGTCACTACTAAAGAGGTAGCAACCATAAAGTCGCTAAGGTGGGGTAACCTGTTAACTAGCTCTAAAGTCTGTAACTATAGCAAGGGCCATCAACAAGTAGTGCACAAGTAACTTAGGCCTCATTTATGAGAATTGCCTCACTGTAAGATCATTTTGGTTTTCTATAGCCACTGCAGAAGTAACTGGCTCTTCAATTATGAAAATTGCCTTCCAGTAATATCATTCTGATTGCCTAGAGCAGAGAGTGCAGCTTTCAGCATTGAGGCTGCTGAGGTAAAGTGAAAGTTGAACTTTGATTGGTTGATATGGAAAACTAGACCTGTCAGTCAGTTTTCATAACTGAGATTTGAGGTCCTACAGAACACACTTTCTCTGCTTTATATATAGACTATCTGTAGCAGCCAGTGTTGCCCGGGATAGTAACTGTCTCTCTGTTTCTCTCCCAGTCTCTGCCTGTCCCCCTCCCTGTCTGTCTGTATCTCTCTCTGTCTGTCTCTCTCTCTCTGTCTCTCTCTTTTTGTCTGTCTCTGTCTGTCTCTCTATCTCTTTCCCTATCTGTCTGTCTTTTTCCCTGTCTGTCTCTCTATCTCTTTCCCTGTCTCTCTCTTTCACTGTCTGTCTCTTTCCCTGTCTGTTTGTCTCTTTCCCTGTCTTTTTCTGTCTTTTTCTGTCTCTTTCTGTCTCTTTCTGTGTCTGTCTGTGTCTGTCTGTGTCTGTCTTTCCCTGGATGCATTGTGACATGCCAACATTCCATTCAAGGGCATGGCTGCGCATTCTTCTGAGGTTTTGGCTGTATTGTGGCTCCCAGCTGCATTGACTTTAATGGAGGCAGGTTTTTTGGCGAATAACTGTAAAGCGTGGGGTTAAAATTTCCCCACAAAACATAGTCTATGATGTTCCCTGAGTCAAATGGAGTGTCTGTGCAAAAAAAAGCGACGGTGCGAATTCCTTTAGCAGACATACACACACACACACACACACACACACATACACACACACACACACACACACACACACATACATACATTCAGCTTTATATATTAGATTCACTTATTAGATATCTGATCAGTGTGAAGTGATTTTTAGGGGTCATAAATTATGCTAAGGACTGTTTTTTTTATAATGCTGCCACAAAAAAATGATCATATATTGGGCAAGTTAACATCAACAAACACTCTTATGCAATTTTATAAAAATATTTAAATCTTTATTGAGGAACAAAATTAAAAATATCAATATATATATATATATATATATATATATATATATATATATAAAATTGTCTCAACAAAAAGAACCCCCACAAAGGAACACATGGAATATATAGGGAACACCTAGCTGAGCCCCCTGGATACTAATATCTAACAATAGAACCGGACCAGTAATAAATAAATAAATAAATCAATCACAGCACATATAACTACATGTTTGATATAAGTAGCATAATAATAAGAAACCAATCCTTAGTTAAAGACACTGGTGTGTCATTTATGTATTAAACAAGAGTTACATCACACAAAACATACACATGAAAAAGGTCCCATAATGGACTCCTGGAAGAAGCATTGATAATGAGAAACGTGCGTCGGGTGCGTGGGACGCCATTGTACTTCTCTCCTGCTGATTCCCTTTGTAGGTAAACGCTGTGCCATTATGGGACTATTTTCATTTGTATGTTTTCTGTAACTCTTGTTTAACACATAAATGACACACTGGTGTCTTTAACTTAGGATATTTTTCTTATTATTATGTTACTTATATCAAACGTAGTTATATGTACTGTGATTTATTTATGTCTTTATTACCGGTCCGGTTCTACTGTTAGATATTAGTATACAGGGGGTTCGGATAGGTGTTCCCAATATATTCCATATGCCCCTTTGTGGGGGTTCTGTTTGTTGAGACTTTTTTTAATATTTATATTTTAAATTTTTTTCCTCAATAAAGATTTAAATATATTTATGCTATTGCATATGAGTGTTTGTTGGTGTTCATCTGCAGTGTTGCTAGTTTTCCCACTTTAACATTGCTTTTGAACAAACACATAGCTTATTGATGATTTAAAATGATATTAGGAGGCTCATGAAGTATTCCGTATACCTTTATAGGATAAAACCTGATGTCAGGTTTAAAGTTGAGCGCAGTTCGAGGTTCGCCAGTTTGCGGTTCGAGTGATTTTGGGGCTGTTCTAGATAGAACTAGAACTCGAGCTTTTTGTTAAAGCTCGATAGTTCTAGTTATGTTCGAGAATGGTTCTATCAGCAAAAGCAGGGCTTCTTACAGCTACAGTGTGCAGGGAGCCATCGCTGGCAGCCTGCCAGAAGCTGGTAACCAAGATAAACATCGGGTATCCAAGCAAAGCGCTTTGGTTAGTAGCCCGATATTTACCCTGGTTACGCGTGCAGGGAGCCGACACTTCCCCGCTCAGCTCGCTCCGCCCCCTCCTGCACTCAGCATGTACACACACACTCACACTCACACTCACCTGTCCCCAGCCATGCAGTCCCCGACACTGACGTCCTCAGCGCCACATGGCCCCGCTAGGCTCCACCCACTTTGCACTCCGCCGCCCGCACACATTACTCAGCTAGGCTCCGCACACCTCGCACCCACACACATTACACCGCTAGGCTCCGCCCACCTCGCACCGCACACATAGCCCCGCTAGGCTCCGCCCACCTGGCACCGCACACATTACCCCGCTAGGCTCCGCCCACCTCACACCGCACACATTACCTCACTAGGCTCCGCCCACCTCGCACCCGCACATATTACCCCGCTACACTCCGCCCATCTCGCACCACACACATTACTTTGCTAGGCTCCGCCCACCTCGCACCCGAACACATTACCTCGCTAGGCTCCGCCCACCTCGCACCACACACATTACCTCGCTCGGCTCTGCCCACCTCACACCGCACACATGGCCCTGCTAGGCTCCGCCCACCATACACCCACACACATTACCTTGCTAGGCTCCGCCCACCTTGCACCGCACTTATGGCCCCGCTTGGCTCCGCCCACCTCACACCCGCACACATTACCCCGCTAGGCTCTGCCCACCTCACACCCACACACATTACCCTGCTAGGCTCCGCCCACCTCACACCGCACACATTGCCTCACTAGGCTCCACCCACCTCGCACCCGCACACATTACCTTGCTAGGCTCTGCCCACCTTGCACCGCACACATAGCCCCACTAGGCTCCACCCTCTTCGCACCTGCACACATTACCTCGCTAAGCTCCGCCCACCTTGCACCCGCACACATTACATCGCTAGGCTCCGCCCACCTCTCACCCGCACACATTACACCGCTAGGCTTCGCCCACCTCGCACCGCACACATAGCCCTGCTAGGCTCCGCCTACCTCGCACCACACACATTACCCTTCTAGGCTCCGCCCACCTCGCACCGGAAACATATCCACGCTAGGCTCCGCCCACCTTGCACCTGCACACATTACCCTGCTACACTCCGCCCACCTCGCACCGCACACTACCTTGCTAGGCTCCACCCACCTCGCACCCACACACGTTACCTCACTAGTCTCCGCCCACCTCAAACCGCACACATTACCTTGCTAGGCTCCACCCACCTCTCACCCGCACACGTTACCCCGCTAGTCTCCGCCCACCTCGCACCCACACACATTACCTCGCTAGGCTCCGCCCACCTCGCACCACACACATTACCTCGCTCGGCTCTGCCCACCTCGCACCTGCACACATTACCTCGCTAGGCTCTGCCCACCTCGCACCGCACACATGGCCCTGCTAGGCTCCGCCCACCTCACACCCGCACACATTACCTTGCTAGGCTCCGCCCACCTTGCACCGCACTTATGGCCCCGCTTGGCTCCGCCCACCTCACACCCGCACACATTACCCCGCTAGGCTCTGCCCACCTCACACCCACACACATTACCCTGCTAGGCTCCGCCCACCTCACCCCGCACACATTGCCTCGCTAGGCTCCACCCACCTCACACCCGCGCACATTACCTTGCTAGGCTCTGCCCACCTTGCACCACACACATAGCCCCACTAGGCTCCACTCTCCTCGCACCTGCACACATTACCTTGCTAAGCTCCGCCCACCTTGCACCCGCACACATTACCTCGCTAGGCTCCGCCCACCTCTCACCCGCACACATTACACCGCAAGGCTTCGCCCACCTCGCACCGCACACATAGCCCCGCTAGGCTCTGCCTACCTCGCACCGCACACATTACCCTTCTAGGCTCCGCCCACCTCGCACCGGAAACATATCCACGCTAAGCTCCGCCCACCTTGCACCTGCACACATTACACTGCTAGACTCCGCCCATCTCGCACCGCACACTACCTTGCTAGGCTCAACCCACCTCGCACCCGCACACGTTACCTCGCTAGTCTCCGCCCACCTCAAACCGCACACATTACCTTGCTAGGCTCCGCCCACCTCGCACCGCACACATAGCCCCGATAGGTTCCGCCCACCTCGCACCCACACACATTACCTCGCTATGCTCCGCCCACCTTGCACCTCACTTATGGCCCAGCTTGGCTCTGCCCACATCACACCCACACACATTACCCTGCTAGGCTCCGCCCACCTCGCACCGCACACATAGCCTCCCTAGGCTCTGTCCACCTCGCACCGCACACATTACCCCGCTAGGCTCCGCCCACCTCGCACCGCACACATAGCCCAGCTAGGCTCTGCCCACCTCGCACCCACACACATTACCTCGATTTGCTCCGCCCACCTCGCACCCGCACACATTACCCCATTAGGCTCCGCCCACCTCACACCGCACACATTACCTCGCTAGGCTCCGCCCACCTCGCACCCGCACACATTACCTCGCTAGGCTCTGCCCACCTCGCACCGCACACATGGCCCCGCTTGGCTTACCTGCGGTGATGAAGTCCCGCCCTCCCGACCTCAGCACTGACACTGTCCTCCATGGCTGCCGCTTCACATCTGTCACTGCGGCCCGAGACTGTCACTAGCGGTGACGTCACGGGCCGCTCGCGATACTTGGCTGTGAAGCTGATTGAAGTCAGTGTGCAGTATCAGCAGTGCAGGAGATCAGCGCAGGTAATGTACCTCGCTGACAGCAGCACTTGTCATGCCCTGCAGTGACCTGGGCTGACCTTCTGATGTTAGCTCAGGTCACTGCATTGCTCTCACAGCCAATGGGGAACATCCTGCTCTTCATTGACTGGGACAGTGACTATGGTATGGATCGTCTTGGGAACTGCTTGGATTACAGCTGACCTGGATTTGTTTTTCTTTCTAATAAATTGGTGAAAAGGGCAATGTGTTGGGCAGTGTTTTTTTTCAAATAAAAATGTTTGTCGTCTATTTTTTTTTATTACTGACTGGGTTGGTGATGTCGGGTATCTGATAGACGCGTGAGATTACTAACCCCAGGGCTTGATGCCAGGTGACATTACACATCTGGTATTAACCCCATATATTACCCCGTTTGCCACCACACCAGGGCACGGGGATGAGCTGGGGCGAAGCACCAGGATTGGCACATCTAATGGATGCGCCACTTCTGGGCCGGCTGCGGCCTGCTATTTTTCGGCTGGGGAGTGTCCAATGACAGCGGACCTCCCTAGTCTGAGAATATCAGACCCCAGCTGTCTGCTTTAACTTGGTTGGTGGTCCAATTTTGGGGAGACCCCTACGTGTTTTTTTTTTAAAATTATTTATTTAATTTAAAATAACAGCGTGGGGTGCCCTCAGTTTTGGATTACCAGCCAAGGTGAAGCTGCTAGCTGTGGTCTGCAGGCTGCAGCCGTCTGCTTTACCCTAGCTGGCTTCAAAAATAGGGGGAATCCCACGTCATTTTGTTTTTAAATTTATTTATTTATTTTTTTAAATACAAGGCTAAGCACCCCTTAATGCCACATGAAAGGCACCAAAGGGTGCAAAATTACAAAATGCAGGAGAGTGGGTCATTGTGTCTTTCTGCCATTATAATGACAGAAAAGACTATGAAGTGTACAAGCAAAAGAAAATCACCAGAGCGCTCTACGCTGTGAAAGGCAGTAGAAAATGGCACTGGACTGAACATGTGACCGCCTCATGTAGGTTGAAGCTATGGATCCTGGGTAAATTTATGTATTTTCCCTCCTTCAGTTTTTTGGCAGTACGCCAAAAAAACGGAAGGCACACGGATGACAAAGAGATGACATACGGACCGTATATATGTCACGCTCCCGATGCCTCGGCACCGCTCCTTACCCACTGATCCGGTCGCACCTGCACGGCACCGGTCACGGCTGCCGCTCCCGCTCGTGCTTTCCTGTGTCCTGTCCCCAGTCTCATGTGTCTGACTCATGCTTCTGTATAGGGTTGGGCCGCGCCCACTCATCTGGTCTTATGGGCCCAGCACTGCTGCAGCAGGATATGACATGAGGCTGTGCTGGCTATATAAGACTGGCCTTGCCATGTGGGCGGGGCCTGATCAACGTGTCTTGTAAGCCTTGTCTTGAAAGCTAGGTGCTAGGTCCCCCTTGTGCCGTGTCCTGTGATCATACTATTGCCTGACATTCCCACCCGGCACCTGTGCCGAATTCCTGCACTGTCTCCAGGAACTCTGAAGCCCCAGTGACTGTTCTACCTGTCCCCTGTGGGACACAGTCCCTGCCATGCTAGTGCTCCGGCTATCGTGCACCCAGGCCTCCGGTGGGGTGCACGGCACAGTGGATCCACCACCCGGACCTAACAATACGGAACGGAAATGGATGCCACATGGATGCACCCGTGAAAAAAACAGACCGTTTTTTGCAATATGCAAAAACGGATCGGTCGTGTGAATGTAGCCTTATTTAAATCTGCCGTTTATAAACAGCAGGCAGAAATAAGTGAATAGCGCACCCCAGCATCAGAAAATCTCCAGGGTTTCAGGGGTAGTTGAGACCCTGGAGATCATGATTCAGGTCGGTTTGTCCGGTCCCCGCTCACGTGATCACCGGTATACAACGTATACCGGTGATCACGTTACAGTAAATGACAGCGCCGGTAAAAAATTATTTATCTCCCATCTGGCATGAACAAACATGTCAGATGGGAGATAAATCTCCTCCCCGGTCCCCTGGTGTCGCCAAAGTGCCCCCCACCTGACCCCCTCCCGGAAAATCCAAGATGGCCACGCGCACAGCAGCGCGCCGGCCGCATTCACCCTACTCCTCTGATTTCTGTCGCATGTGCCAAGACACGTGCGACAGAGAACTCCTCTCCAGGCCCAGCCAGGTCACCCCCTATAACCCCACCGGTGTTCCCCGGTGTCCCATGGTACCTGTGCAGCGTTGATCCCCCGCGGCCCCCTCCTTCACAATAGATGCTGCCGCATGCACAGAGCGGCTGTCAGCTCAAATTCCAGTGTTCAGACACAGTGAGTGGTGGTAACAATGCATCTGTAAGCTACTGCAATGCCCTGCTCATGAGGTAAGGAACATAGTTGATCAGGAAAGCTATATACTACATTTCCAAATGGAGAGATTTGATTTTACAGTTGCCCTGCTGAACGACTACCAAACATGAGAGTCCGTTATACGCCACAAGAAAACATGTCTAAATAGCGAGCTCTGTTGTTTAGTATTCATTCAACTGGATAACTGGACTTAAAGGGTTATTCCATCTCCAAGATCCTATCCCCAATATATAGTAGGTGGAGTAGCAATAATATCAGAAAATACCAATATTTGGAAATGTAGAATAGTTCTCCTGATTAGGCATGCCCTTACCTCATGAGCAGGGCATTGCAGCTTTGGTAGCAACAGTTACGACATGGACTCTGCTGCTGTGGACTCGGGGAGAGTGGGTGCAGATTCATTGCATCCACACTCCTCACATGGAGGGTCCGCACTCCTGGAAAATGAGGGATACGTTCCATGAGCGTGTCCCCCCATATTCTAGACGGTCCAGAGTCATCGTGGGACCCCTTTATTTTTTTTCCTTACAATAGATTGGTGAAACAGGGAATGTTTTGGGGAGTGTTTGTTCAAATACATTTTTTTTCGTCTATTTGTTTTATTACTACTGACAGTTTGTGATGTCGGGTATCTGATAGATGCCATGACATCACAAACTGCTGGGCTTGATGTCAGGTGAATTTACAGCTAGTATCAACCCCATTTATTACCCTGTTTGCCACTGCACGAGGGCACGGGATGAGTTGGGGTGAAGCGCCAGGATTGGCGCATCTAGTTGATGCGCCAATTCTGGGGCGCCTGTGGCCTGCTATTTTTAGGCTGTGAAGGGCCAATAACTATGGATCTTCCCACCCAGAGAATACCAGACCACAGCTGTCCGCTTTACCTTGGCTGGTGATCCAATTTGGGGGGGACCCTATTTTTTTTTTGTAATTTATATTATTTATAAAATAATTATAAAAAGAGCCTGGGGTGACCTCCACATTGGATCCCCAACCACGGTAAAGCTGCCAGCTGTGGTTTTCAGGCTACAGTTGTCTGCTTTACCCTAGCTGGCTATCAAAAATGAGGAGACCCCACGTCATTTTTTTTTGTGTCCAGCCCGGTACAACTAGGCAGCTGGGCATTGGATCCGCAGCACAGGTTAGCCTGAGGTTTCTGGGCCCCTCTGCTGTGAGTTGCAGTCTGCAGCCGCCCCAGAAAATGGCGCTCTCATAGAATCGCCATCTTCTGGCGCTGTTAGTTAATACTAGCTATGTTTTACTAGCTAGTATTAAGCAAGAGATTCTTAATGTCAGGCACGTTTGACCCAGCCATTAAGAATCTCCAATAAAGGGTTAAAAAAAACACCACACAGAGAAAAAATACTTTAATAGAAATAAATACACAGACACACTTAGAGACTCCATCTTTATTACCCCCTGTCACCCCTCCACGATCCATGGTCTTCTGTCTTCTTTCTCCTTCAACACATGCAGCTCTGTCTGCTCCATCAGACAGCACAGCTGCGTGGGAGAAAGGACGCTGTGCTCCATGCAGAAATCACTCTGTGAGAGTGACCACAGGCTCCCGGCTCTAAGCGGTGGCATGGGTTGCCATAGCAACGCTGCTCTGATCACGTGACTCCGGTGCCGCTGCGTGCTGGTAGCGGAACGTCTTCTGTGGACGCTCGTAACCACGGTAAACATTGGGTAACCAAGAAGCCCTTTTCTTGGTTACCCAATGTTTACCTTCATTACAAGCGTCTGCCGCTGTCACGTTGTCAGTACAGGCTCCCTGCTCCGTGCACACATAGCCAGACTACACATCGGGTAAAATTAACCCGATGTGTACTCTGGCTAGGAGTGCAGGGAGCCAGCTCTAAGCGGTGTGCGCTGGTAACCAAGGTAAATATCGGGTTGGTTACCCGATATTTACCTTAGTTACCAAGCGCAGCATCGCTTCCACGCGTTGCTGCTTGCTGGGGGCTGGTCACTGGTTGCTGGTGAGATCTGCCTGACAGCTCACCAGCAACCCGTGTAGCGACGCTCCAGCGATCCCTGCCAGGTCAGGTTGCTGGTGGGATCGCTGGAGCGTAACAGAGAGATGCAATGACAGGTCCAAGCATGTCGACGTCATAGTCATGTGACCAGTCTGTAGCCAATGAGATAATAGACACATGACTGGTCACATGGCTATTTTGATGTCACGATAGGTCCTGCATCACTGCTGGCAGTGCTGGTTACTGGGAAGATTCAGCGATCATCGGATGAAATAGCGGCAGGAGACAGAGTGCAAGACGGATCCCGGGGACAGGTAAGTGTTATGACAATGTTTATTAACTGTATGTGTACATTTATAATGTGTTTTTATGTGTTTGTGATTGCCTCCCATTGTTTCCTATGGGGTTCGAGTGGTTTGCCGAACCGGTTCACCAACTCGAACCAGACCTCGGTTTGGCGAACCGAACTCGAGCCGAACCGCGACCGGTTCGCTCATCTCTAGTCAGGTTACCTTTAACATCTTCACATGCTTTTTTACTTCTAAACATAAAATTGAGAATTAGTGTATCCCATTATCTTTACCAATGTTCTTCATTAGAATCAACTTTAGAATGAATATAAAAAGGGGCACCAGCTGTGCAATTAAAGGAGCAATCACCAACACTGAGATTTGGTCTTCTGTTTGCAAATTGCTTAGCAATAGAAAGCAGCATATATAAAGTATCTAAATAACACCATACGATATTTACAGATATGTCAACATGTTCATAACACCAACTTGTGAAGTTCAGAATGATAGCTCCCATAAGAGGTTAAAAAGTACAGTGGAATCTCGGTTTACGAGTAACCTGGTTTGCGTGTATTTTGCTCTACGAACAAAGCTTGCTGTAAATTTGTAACTCAGTTTACAAGCAATCTTTGCTGTCTGAACAAATACTCATCGCACAGACTTCCAGTTCCGTACTTTAACTGCGCTCTGACCCGCTCTTGGAGTCCGCACAAACATGCACAAAACACACACAAACACACACAAGCACACATGCACACACATATTATGCTCATTACGCTACACAGCTGAGATCTGGAGAAAAGCTGCTTTACTCTCAAACACGGCACTCTGCCGGCAGTGAGAGAAAGTGACTCATGATAGCTACAAAAGTCATCACATGACCATGTGCTTCCATGGCAACCACTGGAAGTCACGTGATCACATCACTTGATTTCCAATGCTGCTGGGTAAGTTAATGCTTACTGCGGCGTGCTGTTACATCTCACTGTCAGATTTTAACAGTGGGATGTAAAGGGTTAATAGGCGCAGGTGGATACTGATTCCACTTGCGCCTGGCAGGCACACATGTCAGCTGTTGAAATCAGCTGACATGTGCACGGATCACAGTGGACTGCACACGGTAGGCGACGGGGATTAACCTCACACAATCCATGATGTACCTAGTACGTCATGTGTCATGAAGAGGTTAATATGCATTTGTAAGACACTTCAACCTTGGTTGTCATACTCCATATTGACTCTACTAAATGTAAACGGGGTTAGTAGCAGAGGCAAAAATACCTTAAAAGGGAGCCTACCAGCAGAATTTTGCCATTTCAAGTAAAGCCAGTGTCACATTGACGCTAGCAAGCTGAATGCAATGATAGTTTTATGTCACAAGTTGCATGCTTAACTGCTAAAATGTCTTCAATCCAAGTCCAAGAAATGCATTACATTTGATTGGCGTGTGCATCTGGGCAGGACTATGTAAGTCGGGTTCTGCGTTCTTATTCTGCCCCATTCTCTTTGCTTGGCCTTTCTCCCCCATTGTCGTCATTTCATTTATTTTCTTCATAAACACAGTATAATTGTGAAGTATTTAATAACTCTTCATTAAGATAGCATATGGCATATAGTACTATCTCTAGCACAAAATTATTGAAGACATGTCCTTCCTGCCAAGCGTGATGCATGCACAATCGCCTCCTTTTCCTTCTTAAAGGCCGCCCCCAGCAGCAGCACCACACTGCAGCGCACCTAAAGCCGACGAGATGGCAACAGTCTTGAAGAGGGAAAAGAAGGTGAGGTTGCCTGCACCATCCTCGCCAACAGCTTTGGATAAGTAGGAAGTAAGAGTAGTGATGAGCGAGCATGCTTGTCACTACTCGGTACTCGCACGAGTATCACTGTACTCGGGCTGCTCGGCGGGGACCGAGTAATCTCGCGATACTCGTGCTTTACTCGTGGTCTTCATTTCTGCATGTTGGCGCTCTTTTGAGAGCCAGCCCTCATGCAGGGATTGGCTGGCAGACCACTGCAATGCCACAGCCCTGTTAGTTGTGGAATTGCAGTGATTGGCCGGCCTGCACAGCGTCACCGAGCCTTTATATAGGCCGGCGCGCTGTGCTCTGCTCACAGCTATTCTGACAGTGAGTGTAGGGAGAGTGTCGCTGATTCAGGGAAAGCTTTGCGGCCCTTTATAGCTTTTTCAGTTGCAGGGCTGCAAACAGTGTGACCAAAAGTCCTTCTCAGGACTATTCTAGTTGTATACAGGCAGGCAGGGTATAGCCAGGTCGGCGTACAGTAGCAGAGTCCTTCTCAGGACTATTGTTGCTATATACAGGCAGGGTATAGCCAGGTCTGAATACAGGCTAGTGACCAAAAGAGTCCTTGTCAGGACTATTGTAGCAGTATACAGGCAGGCAGGCAGGCAGGGTAGTGGTGACCGTATACCAGCCTTCATATCTGGGGCTGGTGTACACAGTGTAAAACAGTCCAGATAGTGTCTGACTTGTCTGTACTGTAATTGTCGCTCCCCAAAAAAACCTGTTAGGTTATTATTGCGTCCGTGCTTGGTTTTTAAAACCGCACGTGTGTGCCTGTTGGTGGCAGCGTACAGGTGCACTGGTGTGCGTTTTTACCAAACTATTATATAACGCACAAGTGTAGTGTATAATACACGTCAGTCAGCAGTGGCTGATAGTGTCAGAGTTCTTAATTTTTGCTCCTAAAACCTGTGTTAGGTTATTATTGCGTCCGTGCTTGGTTTTTAAAACCGCACGTGTGTGCCTGTTGGTGGCAGCGTACAGGTGCACTGGTGTGCGTTTTTACCAAACTATTATATAACGCACAAGTGTAGTGTATAATACACGTCAGTCAGCAGTGGCTGATAGTGTCAGAGTTCTTAATTTTTGCTCCTAAAACCTGTGTTAGGTTATTATTGCGTCCATGCTTGGTTTTTAAAACCGCACGTGTGTGCCTGTTGGTGGCAGCGTACAGGTGCACTGGTGTGCGTTTTTACCAAACTATTATATAACGCACAAGTGTAGTGTATAATACACGTCAGTCAGCAGTGGCTGATAGTGTCAGAGTTCTTAATTTTTGCTCCTAAAACCTGTGTTAGGTTATTATTGCGTCCGTGCTTGGTTTTTAAAACCGCACGTGTGTGCCTGTTGGTGGCAGCGTACAGGTGCACTGGTGTGCGTTTTTACCAAACTATTATATAACGCACAAGTGTAGTGTATAATACACGTCAGTCAGCAGTGGCTGATAGTGTCAGAGTTCTTAATTTTTGCTCCTAAAACCTGTGTTAGGTTATTATTGCGTCCGTGCTTGGTTTTTAAAACCGCACGTGTGTGCCTGTTGGTGGCAGCGTACAGGTGCACTGGTGTGCGTTTTTACCAAACTATTATATAACGCACAAGTGTAGTGTATAATACACGTCAGTCAGCAGTGGCTGATAGTGTCAGAGTTCTTAATTTTTGCTCCTAAAACCTGTGTTAGGTTATTATTGCGTCCGTGCTTGGTTTTTAAAACCGCACGTGTGTGCCTGTTGGTGGCAGCGTACAGGTGCACTGGTGTGCGTTTTTACCAAACTATTATATAACGCACAAGTGTAGTGTATAATACACGTCAGTCAGCAGTGGCTGATAGTGTCAGAGTTCTTAATTTTTGCTCCTAAAACCTGTGTTAGGTTATTATTGCGTCCGTGCTTGGTTTTTAAAACCGCACGTGTGTGCCTGTTGGTGGCAGCGTACAGGTGCACTGGTGTGCGTTTTTACCAAACTATTATATAACGCACAAGTGTAGTGTATAATACACGTCAGTCAGCAGTGGCTGATAGTGTCAGAGTTCTTAATTTTTGCTCCTAAAACCTGTGTTAGGTTATTATTGCGTCCGTGCTTGGTTTTTAAAACCGCACGTGTGTGCCTGTTGGTGGCAGCGTACAGGTGCACTGGTGTGCGTTTTTACCAAACTATTATATAACGCACAAGTGTAGTGTATAATACACGTCAGTCAGCAGTGGCTGATAGTGTCAGAGTTCTTAATTTTTGCTCCTAAAACCTGTGTTAGGTTATTATTGCGTCCGTGCTTGGTTTTTAAAACCGCACGTGTGTGCCTGTTGGTGGCAGCGTACAGGTGCACTGGTGTGCGTTTTTACCAAACTATTATATAACGCACAAGTGTAGTGTATAATACACGTCAGTCAGCAGTGGCTGATAGTGTCAGAGTTCTTAATTTTTGCTCCTAAAACCTGTGTTAGGTTATTATTGCGTCCGTGCTTGGTTTTTAAAACCGCACGTGTGTGCCTGTTGGTGGCAGCGTACAGGTGCACTGGTGTGCGTTTTTACCAAACTATTATATAACGCACAAGTGTAGTGTATAATACACGTCAGTCAGCAGTGGCTGATAGTGTCAGAGTTCTTAATTTTTGCTCCTAAAACCTGTGTTAGGTTATTATTGCGTCCGTGCTTGGTTTTTAAAACCGCACGTGTGTGCCTGTTGGTGGCAGCGTACAGGTGCACTGGTGTGCGTTTTTACCAAACTATTATATAACGCACAAGTGTAGTGTATAATACACGTCAGTCAGCAGTGGCTGATAGTGTCAGAGTTCTTAATTTTTGCTCCTAAAACCTGTGTTAGGTTCTTAGTGCGTCCGTGCTTGCATTTAAAAACCGCACGTGTGTGCCTGTCGGTGGCAGCGTACAGGTGCACTTGTGTGCAATTTCCAGAAACTTTGATATAACGCACAAGTAGTGAATATACACGTCAGCAGTGCACAGCATTGCAAAATGCGCAAGGGCATTGGCAAGGAACAAGGAAGTGGACGTGATGGTGGTGCAGGCAGAGGCCGAGGTCGTGGGCAAGCTCTAATTTCGCCACAACAAAGGGCCACATCTAGTCGCTCGCACGTCCTGTCCCAAATTCTTGGGGACCGCAGCAGTACACCGCTCTTGAACCAAGACCAGTGTCAACAGGTTGTTAGTTGGATAGCGGATAATTCTTCCAGTCAGATTGGCACCACCACAAACACTCTGTCTTCCACACGGTCAAGTGTCAGTAGCCGTGATACTGCACCGCACATTTCTGAACCTGATCCTCCTTCCTACCACCAGGCTGAGTACACGTCCTCCTCGGACATTAATGATCCCACACTTGGACACTCGGAAGAGCTGTTCACGTTTCCATTCACACATTCTGGCCTCTCGCCAGCTCATATTGAAGTGGGTCATGAGGAGATCGTCTGTACAGATGGCCAAATATTTGAGCAGCCACGTTCTCACGAAGTTGGCAACGTGTCTCAACAAGTGGTGGACGATGATGAGACACAATTGTCAGCAAGTCAGGAGGAGGAGCAGGGTGCGGAAGAGGAAGACGACGTGGTGGATGATCCAGTAACTGACCCAACCTGGCAGGAGGATATGCAGAGCGAGGACAGCAGTGCACAGGGGGAGGGAGGCGTAGCATCACAACAGGCAGTAAGAAGCAGGGTGGTGGCCCCAGGCAGAAGTCAGGCAACCGTTCCCCGGAACAACACGACGACACAAGGTGCCTGTACAAATGTTAGGTCTTCACGAGTCTGGCAGTTTTTTAAGTTGGATCCAGATGATTCAAAAAAGGCCATTTGCAACACCTGCCGTGCCAGCATCAGCAGGGGTACCAAAACTAGCAGCCTGACCACCACCAGCATGATCAGGCACATGTCAGCCAAGCACCCGACTTTGTGGGAAGTACAACAGAGTCGAGGAGCAGTGCTTGCTGATGTCACTGCTACGTCTTCGCTGGTTGTGCATGCGAGCCAATCCTCTGTCCATGCTGCCTGCGAACAAGCCTCCTCCACTCCTGCACCTGCAGTTGCCTACGCAGAAAGAACACCATCATCAAGCACGTCCTTGTCCCAGCGCAGCGTTCAGTTATCCATTCAGCAAACCTTTGAACGCAGGCGCAAATACACTGCCAACACCCCACATGCCACAGTTCTAAATGCTAACATTTCGCGACTGCTTGCGCTGGAAATGTTGCCTTTTAGGCTGGTGGAGACAGAAGCATTCTGTGACCTGATGGCGGCAGCTGTCCCACGTTACTCGGTCCCCAGCCGCCACTATTTCTCCCGGTGTGCCGTCCCCGCGTTGCATAACCACGTGTCACAAAACATCACACGTGCCCTGAACAACGCTGTTTCACCCAAGGTCCACCTAACCACAGACACGTGGACAAGTGCTTGTGGGCAAGGCCGCTACATCTCGTTGACGGCACACTGGGTTAATATTGTGGAAGCTGGGACCCAGTCTGAGCGAGGGACGGAACACGTCCTTCCCACACCAAGGTTTGCAGGCCCTACCTCAGTCAGTGTTTCACCCACACTCTACAGCTCCGGAATGTCATGCTCTTCAGCCTCCTCCTCCTCCTGCGCATCCTCATCCACTGTGCCCTCCACACCAGTCACAAGCTGGAAGCACTGCAGCACTGCCTCGGCGAAGCGGCAACAGGCTGTGCTGAAGCTAATCTGCATAGGTGACAAACCCCACAATGCAGAAGAGCTGTGGACAGCTCTGAAACAGCAGGCAGATCACTGGCTCACACCTCTGAACCTAAAGCCAGGAAAGGTCGTTTGTGACAATGGCCGGAACCTGGTGGCGGCTTTGAGGCGAGGCCAGCTGACACATGTTCCATGCGTGGCCCATGTGCTCAACCTCGTGGTTCAGCGGTTTATAAAGTCATACCCAGAGCTGTCTGATCTGCTGGTAAAAGTTCGCCGCCTGTCTGCACATTTTCGAAAGTCACCTACTGCTTCAGCCGGCCTTGCCGGCTTTCAGCGCCGTTTGCATCTTCCGGCTCACAGACTGGTGTGTGATGTCCCCACGCGTTGGAATTCAACTCTGCACATGTTGGTCAGGATATGTGAGCAGAAGAGGGCAGTTGTTGAGTACCTGCATCACCTAAGCCGTCGGGAAATGGGTCAAACTCCACACATAACACCTGAGGAGTGGAGATGGATGTCAGACCTATGTACCATCCTCCAAAACTTTGAGGACTCCACCAAGATGGTGAGTGGTGATGACGCCATTATTAGCGTCACCATACCGCTACTCTGCCTTCTAAAACGGTCCCTGCTGAAAAACAAACATGATGCATTGCAGGCGGAGCGCGATGAGTTGCAGCAAGAAACAGTAGTGGGTGTGGGTGATAACACACAGCCCAGCCTCGTCTCATCACAACGTGCAGTGGAGGACTATGACGAGGAGGAGGATGAAGACATGGAGCAACTCTCCGGCCAAATTGAGGATATGACATGCACACCAGTCATATCCTCGATTCAGCGTGGCTGGCCAGAGGACAGGGTAGATGAGGAGGAGGAGGAGGAGGAGAAGGAGGAGGAGGACAGCATGTTCAGTCATCTTGTTGGTCAGGCTACTGAAGTCCTGGCTGTTAAGAGTCTGGCGCACATGGCTGACTTTATGGTAAGCTGCCTGTCTCGTGACCCTCGCGTTAAGAACATCTTGGCCGACAATCATTACTGGTTGGTAACACTGTTAGACCCACGCTACAAGGAGAACTTTTTGTCTCTTATTCCCGTGGAGGAGAGGTCAACCAAAATGCAGCAGTTTCGGAAGGCCATACTCACGGAAGTAGGCAAAGCATTCCCCTCACAAAACGCTAGCGGCATAGGTCAGGAATCAGTGGACAACCGAGGCGTACAGCCGAGAGAGGCACAAGTCCAATCCGCCAGAGGTAGGGGAACAGTCTTTAAGATGTGGGACAGTTTTCTCAGCCCCTCACGTACCACAGCCCCTGAGGTGCGGGGTAGTGCCACAAGAAATCCTAAGTTTGCCCAGATGCTGAAGGAGTACCTTGCAGATCGAACAACTGTACTCCGACATTCCTCTGTGCCTTACAATTATTGGGTATCCAAGCTGGACACGTGGCATGAATTGGCTCTCTACGCCTTGGAAGTCCTGGCCTGCCCTGCTGCTAGCGTTTTGTCAGAGCGTGTTTTTAGTGCCGCAGGTGGAATCATTACAGATAAACGCACCCGCCTGTCAACTGAAAATGCTGACAGGCTGACTCTGATAAAGATGAACAAGGGTTGGATTGGGCCAGACTTCACCACACCACCAGCAAATGAGAGCGGAATTTAAAGTTTGCCATGTACCTCCACTCACCCATGGGTACACTTCTCGACTTTGGATAATCGCTGGACTGCTCCTCCTTCTCCTCATGCGCCATCATGATGACCGTTACAATAGTTAGGTCTTTGTTTCAGGTATACCCCCAGTGGTAAATTTTTTCGCCCATTCTTTGCAGAATGGACATTACAACGACAGGAGACCCGCTCCTTTGCAATGGGAACAATGTTTTGAGGCCCTCATGCACGTCTCTACCCAGGGACAACGTGGAGCCTCCCAATTTTTGGCTGCCCTGCCTAAGGGCTATACTGAAATACACCCACTTCCTTAAAATGGACACTTAATGTTTTGAGGCCCTCATGCACGTCTCTACCCAGGGACAATGTGGAGCCTCCCAATTTTTGGCTGCCCTGCCTAAGGGCTATACTGAAATAGACCCACTTCCTTAAAATGGACACTTAATGTTTTGAGGCCCTCATGCACGTCTCTACCCAGGGACAATGTGGAGCCTCCCAATTTTTGGCTGCCCTGCCTAAGGGCTATACTGAAATACACCCACTTCCTTAAAATGGACACTTAATGTTTTGAGGCCATCATGCACGTCTCTACCCAGGGACAATGTGGAGCCTCCCAATTTTTGGCTGCCCTGGCAAAGGGCTATACTGAAATACACCCACTTCCTTAAAATGGACACTTAATGTTTTGAGGCCCTCATGCACGTCTCTACCCAGGGACAATGTGGAGCCTCCCAATTTTTGGCTGCCCTGCCTAAGGGCTATACTGAAATACACCCACTTCCTTAAAATGGACACTTAATGTTTTGAGGCCATCATGCACGTCTCTACCCAGGGACAACGTGGAGCCTCCCAATTTTTGGCTGCCCTGGCAAAGGGCTATACTGAAATAGACCCACTTCCTTACAATGGGCACTTCAGGTTTACAGGCCATAATGCACGGCTCTATCCAGGGACAATGTGGAGCCTCCCAATTTTTGGCTGCCCTGGCAAAGGGCTATACTGAAATAGACCCACTTCCTTAAAATGGACACTTAATGTTTTGAGGCCCTCATGCACGTCTCTACCCAGGGACAATGTGGAGCCTCCCAATTTTTGGCTGCCCTGCCTAAGGGCTATACTGAAATACACCCACTTCCTTAAAATGGACACTTAATGTTTTGAGGCCATCATGCACGTCTCTACCCAGGGACAACGTGGAGCCTCCCAATTTTTGGCTGCCCTGGCAAAGGGCTATACTGAAATAGACCCACTTCCTTACAATGGGCACTTCAGGTTTACAGGCCATAATGCACGGCTCTATCCAGGGACAATGTGGAGCCTCCCAATTTTTGGCTGCCCTGGCAAAGGGCTATACTGAAATAGACCCACTTCCTTAAAATGGACACTTAATGTTTTGAGGCCCTCATGCACGTCTCTACCCAGGGACAATGTGGAGCCTCCCAATTTTTGGCTGCCCTGCCTAAGGGCTATACTGAAATACACCCACTTCCTTAAAATGGACACTTAATGTTTTGAGGCCATCATGCACGTCTCTACCCAGGGACAATGTGGAGCCTCCCAATTTTTGGCTGCCCTGGCAAAGGGCTATACTGAAATACACCCACTTCCTTAAAATGGACACTTAATGTTTTGAGGCCCTCATGCACGTCTCTACCCAGGGACAATGTGGAGCCTCCCAATTTTTGGCTGCCCTGCCTAAGGGCTATACTGAAATACACCCACTTCCTTAAAATGGACACTTAATGTTTTGAGGCCATCATGCACGTCTCTACCCAGGGACAACGTGGAGCCTCCCAATTTTTGGCTGCCCTGGCAAAGGGCTATACTGAAATAGACCCACTTCCTTACAATGGGCACTTCAGGTTTAAAGGCCATCATGCACGTCTCTATCCAGGGACAATGTGGAGCCTCCCAATTTTTGGCTGCCCTGCCTAAGGGCTATACTATAATACACCCACTTCCTGACAATGGACACTTAATGTTTTGAGGCCCTCATGCACGTCTGTATGCAGGGGCATTGGTGAACCTCACAATTTTGGACTGCCCTGGCAAAGGAAAATACTACAAAGACTCACTTCCTCAAAATGGGCACATTAGACTCAAGAGGCCTTCATGTACGTCTCTTCTCAGGGACATCGGAGTGCCACACAATGTTTTCACGTAAAATCTTTCATGTATTAATCTCAAAAAGTAACATACACCAGATCTATCTCACTATTGGGTATGTGCCCTTAACATTTCCGCCATGAAAAATCATTTTGGGGTCATTTTGGAAGGTTTTCTGGTGAGTCCGTAAAAATGGCGTAAAACGCGGACAAAATTGTTCACAGCTGTGACTTTTGAGTGATAAATGCTTCAAGGGGTCTTCCCCATGCTGTTGCCATGTCATTTGAGCACTCTTCTGAGACTTTTGTGCCATTTTTAGGGTTTCTCCATGCTGCCGGGAGGTCATTTCACAAAAATACTCGGGTCTCCCATAGGATAACATTGGGCTCGTTGCTCGGGCCGAGTACACGAGTATCTTGGGAGGCTCGGCCCGAGCTTCGAGCACCCGAGCTTTTTAGTACTCGCTCATCACTAAGTAAGAGAAGATGTCATAAATAAGATGGGGCCAGAGATATCTCTATGCGCAGGCAATGACTCCAATGTCATCTTGCGAAGAGTTGATTAAATACTTCACAATGATACTGTGTGCAAGCACAGTGAATAAATTAAAGGGCAATGATGGACTAGAAAGGCCAGGCAAAGAGAATAGGGTGGAATAAAAATGCAAGACTTGACCCACATAGTCTCACCCCAATGCGCACGAGAATGAAACAAGCATTGCATTTCTGGGACTTGGATGAAAGAAATTTCAGCAATCAAGCATTCAATCTGTGAAGTAAAGGTATTATTGCATTCAGCTTCCTATTGGCTTTACTTTACATAGCAAAATTCTGCTGGTTGGTTCACTTCATAACAGGAACTTTACACTTTATTTTATAATAAAAGGTTAATAAAGCAAATATTCATGCAGATATTTAATAGTTTAATATATTGACTAGTTAAACAATTACAGTTGAAATATGTATATCGTTTCAAATTTAATTAAAAACAATCTCTGTGCTAAAGACATTTTATATCTATGTTATATAGATATTGTCTGTTGTGGCTTTTGAATCCCTGTTTGGTCCTGACTAGAGATGAGCGAACCGGTCCCGGTTCGGCTCGAGGCCGGTTCGCCGAACGGGGGTCCCGTTCGAGTTCGGTTCGTCGAACGTTCGACGAACCAAACTCGAACGTATAGGCTATAATGGGAGGCAATCACAAACACATAAAAATGCATTATAAATGTACACAAACAGTTAATAAACATTGCCATAACACTTACCGGTCCTCGCGATCCCTTCTGCACTCTGTCTCCTGCCGCTATTCCATCCGATGATCGCTGAATCCTCCCGGTGACCTGCACTGCCAGCAGAGAAGCAGGACCTATCGTGACGTCAAAATAGCCATGTGACCAGTCACGTGGCTATTATCTCATTGGCTACAGACTGGTCACATGACTATGACACGTCATGTAGGACCTGCGAGTGCATCTCTCCGGTACACGGTGCACATATGTGTATCGCCGTGTACCGGCGACATGCTCTAGCACACGGTCGACTCCCCATTCCGTTAGGGACCGGCTGACACAGCCGGTCATTAACGGAGATCACCGTTGCCATAGCAACGCAGTTAGCGGTGACGTCACCGCTAACCGCGGCTCCGGGAGCACCGTTGCTATGGTAACGCGTCTGTCAGCGTTACCGCTAGCAGCCAGCAGTGATCACTCACGGAGTGAAGGCTGCACGCTGCTTCCCGATTGTAGTGAGCATTGTAGTTAGGATGGAGGTTCCCCAGCCCCAAGTGATGCCCCTCACTACAATCGTCACTACTACTACACTAGAAAGAAAGCAGACAGAAGAGCAGGATCGTGGAGGGCTGACAGGGGTAATAAAGATGGAGTCTCTAATGTGTCTGTGTATTTATTTCTATTAAAGTATTTTTTCTCTGTGTGGTGTCTTTTTTTAACCCTTTATTGGAGATTCTTAATGGCCGGGTCAAACGTGCCTGACATTAAGAATCTATGGCTTAATACTGGCTGGTAAAACAAAGCCAGTATTAACTCATGATTACCCAACAAGCCACCCGGCTCCAGGGCTGTTGGAAGAGTTGGATACAGCGCCAGATGATGGCGCTTCTATGAGAGCGCCATTTTCTGGGACGGCTGCGGACTGAAATCCGCAGCAGAGGCGCCCACAAACCTCGGGCTAACCTGTGCTGCGGATTCCAATCCCCAGCTGCCTAGTTGTACCCGGCTGGACACAAAAATAGGGCGAAGCCCACGTCATTTGTTTTTTAATTATTTCATGAAATAAGTGAAATAATTAAAAAAAACGGGCTTCCCTATATTTTTGGTTCCCAGCCGGGTACAAATAGGCAACTGGGGGTTGGAGGCAGCCCGTGGCTGCCAGCTGTACCTGGCTAGCATACAAAAATATGGCGAAGCCCACGTCATTTTTTTGGTGGGCAAAAAACTTCTGCATACAGTCCTGGATGGAGTATGCTGAGCCTTGTAGTTCTGCAGCTGCTGTCTGCTCTTCTCCATACAGACAGACAGCAGCTGCAGAACTACAAGGCTCAGCATACTCCATCCAGGACTGTATGCAGAAGTTTTTTGCCCCCTGAAAAAATTATGTGGCTTCGCCATATTTTTGTATGCTAGCCAGGTACAGCAGGCAGGTACGGCTGCCCCCAACCCCCAGTTGCCTATTTGTACCCGGCTGGGAACCAAAAATAAAGGGAAGCCCTTTTTTTATTATTTCATGAATTTCATGAAATAATTAGAAAACAAATGACGTAGGCTTTGCCCCATTTTTGTGTCCAGCCAGGTACAACTAGGCAGCTGGGATTGGAATCCGCACCACCGGTTGGCCTGAGCTTTCTGGGCCCCACTGCTGCGAATTGCAGTCTGCAGCCACCTCAGAAAATGGCATTTTCATAGAAGCGCCATCTTCTGGCGCTGTATCCAACTCTTCCAGCACCTGCCTGCTATACCTGGCTAGCATACAAAAATATGGCGAAGCTCACGTCCTTTTTTTGTAGCTTTTTGGCAAAAAAAAAAAAAAATGCTTCCCTGGATTTTCCATTGCCAGTGAAGGTAACACCAAGCAGTGGGGGTTAGCAGCCAGTAGCTGCTTGGATTACCCTTAGCTAGCAATACAAAAAATGCAGTGGGAGCTAACATATATTTTTTTTAATTATTTATTTAAATAACTAAAAATAAAATGGGCTTCCCTGTATTTTGATTGCTGGACATCACAGTGCTGTAAAAATAAATCTTTAAAAAAATGACGTAGCGCTCCGCGGTATTTTTGATTCTCAGCGCAGATAAAGCAGACAGCTATGGGTTGCCACCCCCATCTGCCTGCCGTTACCTTGGTTGGCAATCAAAATACAGGGAAGCCCATTAATTTTTTCTATTTAAAAAATAGTTAAAAAAAAAAAATTACATTGGGTCCCCCCATTTTTGATAGCCAGCTAGGGTAAAGCAGACGGCTGTAGCCTGAAAACCACAGCTGGCAGCTTTACCGTGGTTGGGGATCCAATGTGGAGGTCCCCTCAGGCTCTTTTTTATAATTATTTTATAAATATTAATAATTACACAATAAAGTAGGGGACCCCCCAAATTGGATCACCAGCCAAGGTAAAGCGGACAGCTGTGGTCTGGTATTCTCAGGGTGGGAAGGTCCATAGTTATTGGGCCTTCACAGCCTAAAAATAGCAGGCTGCAGGCACCCCAGACGTGGCGCATCCACTAGATGCGCCAATCCTGGCGCTTCACCCCAGCTCATCCCGTGCCCTGGTGCAGTGGCAAACGGGGTAATAAATCGGGTTGATACTAGCTGTAAAGTCACCTGAGATCAAGCCCAGCAGTTTGTGATGTCATGGCGTCTATTAGATACCCAACATCATAAACTGTCAGTACTAACAAAAACAAAAAATCGACAAAAGAAATTTATTTGAAAAAACAGTCCCCAAAACATTTCCTCTTTCACCAATTTATTGTAAGAAAAAAAATAAAGGGGTCCCACGACGACTCTGGACCGTCTAGAATATGGGGGGGAGACACTCAGGGAACGTATCCCCCATTTTCTAGGAGTGCGGACCCTTCATGTGAGGAGTGTGGGTGCAATGAATCTGCACTCACTCTCCCCGGGTCCACAGCAGCAGAGTCCATGTCGTAATGGTTGCTACCAAAGCTGCAATGCCCTGCTCATGAGGTAAGGGCATGCCTAATCAGGAGAACTACTGTAGAGGAAGCTCTGCTCACTGGTATATAGGTGCTCAGAGGTAATAATAGATAAAATTAGTGAGTAACCTCGGCACTCTATATCTCCCAGACTAAGTCAGTAAGTCACAATGGATAGTAATGCAAAATCACTCTTTATTGGTCCGTATTAAGAAAAATTTTTTTTCATAAGCATATATGTTTTTGTCCAAAACAAGTTACAAATGACGTTTCGGCCTGAGCCTTCGTCAGATTGGACTTATCTGCATGTAATCATGAAAAATGACAATAATCAGTATCACGTAAGAGTGAGAGAACAATAACATAAACTCGAACAATGTAGAGGTACAATTGGGATGCAGCAAAAAAATTGCAACACAGCAAGAAATGAAACACATGATACAAGTGTCATAATACAGTACAAGGACAATATAGTAATGACAAATATGGGGTCAGAGTAGACTTAGACAGCTCTGGTACGAAAGAGATGTCAATCATAAAGTAACATGTGCAGTAGGTGTAGAGCTACACTATGCATGGCAGAGCTAATGGGTAGACCGACCATAGAAAAAGTAGAGAAAAAGTGGAGAAAAAGTGGAGAATAAGTGGAACATAAGAGGAGAAAAAGTGGAGAAAAAGTGGAGAAAAAAGTGGAGAAAAAGTGGAGAAAAAAGTGGAGAAAAAGTGGAGAAAAAGTGGAGCATAAGTGGAGAAAAAGTGGAGAAAAAGTGGAGAAAAAGTGGAGAAAAAGTGGAGAAAAAGTGGAGATTAAGAGGAGAAAAAGTGGAGAAAAAAGTGGAGAAAAAGTGGAGAAAAAGTGGAGCATAAGTGGAGAAAAAGTGGAGAAAAAGTGGAGAAAAAGTGGAGCATAAGAGGAGAAAAAGTGGAGAAAAAAGTGGAGAAAAAGTGGAGAAAAAGTGGAGCATAAGAGGAGAAAAAGTGGAGAAAAAGTGGAGAAAAAGTGGAGCATAAGAGGAGAAAAAGTGGAGAAAAAGTGGAGAAAAAGTTGAGCATAAGAGGAGAAAAAGTGGAGATTAAGAGGAGAAAAAGTGGAGAAAAAGTGGAGCATAAGAGGAGAAAAAGTGGAGAAAAAGTGGAGAAAAAGTGGAGAAAAAGTGGAGCATAAGAGGAGAAAAAGTGGAGATTAAGAGGAGAAAAAGTGGAGAAAAAGTGGAGAAAAAGTGGAGAAAAAGTGGAGAAAAAGTGGAGCATAAGAGGAGAAAAAGTGGAGAAAAAAGTGGAGAAAAAGTGGAGAAAAAGTGGAGAAAAAGTGGAGATTAAGAGGAGAAAAAGTGGAGCATAAGAGGAGAAAAAGTGGGGAAAAAAGTGGAGAAAAAGTGGAGAAAGTGGAGAAAAAAATGGAGAAAAAGTGGAGAAAAAGTGGAGAAAAAGTGGAGAATAAGAGGAGAAAAAGTGGAGAAAAAGTGGAGAAAAAGTGGAGAATAAGAGGAGAAAAAGTGGAGAATAAGTGGAGAAAAAAATGGAGAAAAAGTGGAGAAAAAGTGGAGAAAAAGTGGAGCATAAGAGGAGAAAAAGTGGAGAAAAAGTGGAGAAAAAGTGGAGAAAAAGTGGAGCATAAGAGGAGAAAAAGTGGAGAAAAAAGTGGAGAAAAAGTGGAGAAAAAGTGGAGCATAAGAGGAGAAAAAGTGGAGAAAAAGTGGAGAAAAAGTGGAGCATAAGAGGAGAAAAAGTGGAGAAAAAGTGGAGAAAAAGTAAAGAAAAAGTGGAGCATAAGAGGAGAAAAAGTGGAGAAAAAGTGGAGAAAAAAGTGGAGAAAAAGTGGAGAAAAAGTGGAGAAAAAGTGGAGAAAAAGTGGAGATTAAGAGGAGAAAAAGTGGAGAAAAAGTGGAGAAAAAGTGGAGCATAAGAGGAGAAAAAGTGGAGAAAAAAGTTGAGAAAACGTGGAGAAAACGTGGAGAAAAAGTGGAGAAAAAGTGGAGAAAAAGTGGAGCATAAGAGGAGAAAAAGTGGAGAAAAAGTGGAGAAAAAAAGTGGAGAAAAAGTGGAGAAAAAGTGGAGAAAAAGTGGAGAAAAAGTGGAGAAAAAGTGGAGATTAAGAGGAGAAAAAGTGGAGAAAAAGTGGAGAAAAAGTGGAGCATAAGAGGAGAAAAAGTGGAGAAAAAAGTGGAGAAAACGTGGAGAAAACGTGGAGAAAAAGTGGAGAAAAAGTGGAGAAAAAGTGGAGAAAAAGTGGAGCATAAGAGGAGAAAAAGTGGAGAAAAAAGTGGAGAAAACGTGGAGAAAAAGTGGAGAAAAAGTGGAGAAAAAGTGGAGCATAAGAGGAGAAAAAGTGGAGATTAAGAGGAGAAAAAGTGGAGAAAAAGTGGAGAAAAAGTGGAGAAAAAGTGGAGAAAAAGTGGAGCATAAGAGGAGAAAAAGTGGAGAAAAAAGTGGAGAAAAAGTGGAGAAAAAGTGGAGAAAAAGTGGAGAAAAAGTGGAGATTAAGAGGAGAAAAAGTGGAGCATAAGAGGAGAAAAAGTGGAGAAAAAAGTGGAGAAAAAGTGGAGAAAGTGGAGAAAAAAATAGAGAAAAAGTGGAGAAAAAGTGGAGAAAAAGTGGAGAATAAGAGGAGAAAAAGTGGAGAAAAAGTGGAGAAAAAGTGGAGAATAAGAGGAGAAAAAGTGGAGAATAAGTGGAGAAAAAAATGGAGAAAAAGTGGAGAAAAAGTGGAGAAAAAGTGGAGCATAAGAGGAGAAAAAGTGGAGAAAAAGTGGAGAAAAAGTGGAGAAAAAGTGGAGCATAAGAGGAGAAAAAGTGGAGAAAAAAGTGGAGAAAAAGTGGAGAAAAAGTGGAGCATAAGAGGAGAAAAAGTGGAGAAAAAGTGGAGAAAAAGTGGAGCATAAGAGGAGAAAAAGTGGAGAAAAAGTGGAGAAAAAGTGGAGCATAAGAGGAGAAAAAGTGGAGAAAAAGTGGAGAAAAAAGTGGAGAAAAAGTGGAGAAAAAGTGGAGAAAAAGTGGAGAAAAAGTGGAGATTAAGAGGAGAAAAAGTGGAGAAAAAGTGGAGAAAAAGTGGAGCATAAGAGGAGAAAAAGTGGAGATTAAGAGGAGAAAAAGTGGAGAAAAAGTGGAGAAAACGTGGAGAAAAAGTGGAGAAAAAGTGGAGCATAAGAGGAGAAAAAGTGGAGAAAAAAGTGGAGAAAAAGTGGAGAAAAAGTGGAGAAAAAGTGGAGATTAAGAGGAGAAAAAGTGGAGCATAAGAGGAGAAAAAGTGGAGAAAAAAGTGGAGAAAAAGTGGAGAAAGTGGAGAAAAAAATGGAGAAAAAGTGGAGAAAAAAGTGGAGAAAACGTGGAGAAAAAGTGGAGAAAAAGTGGAGAAAAAGTGGAGCATAAGAGGAGAAAAAGTGGAGATTAAGAGGAGAAAAAGTGGAGAAAAAGTGGAGAAAAAGTGGAGAAAAAGTGGAGCATAAGAGGAGAAAAAGTGGAGAAAAAAGTGGAGAAAAAGTGGAGAAAAAGTGGAGAAAAAGTGGAGATTAAGAGGAGAAAAAGTGGAGCATAAGAGGAGAAAAAGTGGAGAAAAAGTGGAGAAAAAGTGGAGAAAGTGGAGAAAAAAATGGAGAAAAAGTGGAGAAAAAGTGGAGAAAAAGTGGAGAATAAGAGGAGAAAAAGTGGAGAAAAAGTGGAGAAAAAGTGGAGAATAAGAGGAGAAAAAGTGGAGAATAAGTGGAGAAAAAAATGGAGAAAAAGTGGAGAAAAAGTGGAGAAAAAGTGGAGCATAAGAGGAGAAAAAGTGGAGAAAAAGTGGAGAAAAAGTGGAGCATAAGAGGAGAAAAAGTGGAGAAAAAAGTGGAGAAAAAGTGGAGAAAAAGTGGAGCATAAGAGGAGAAAAAGTGGAGAAAAAGTGGAGAAAAAGTGGAGCATAAGAGGAGAAAAAGTGGAGAAAAAGTGGAGAAAAAGTGGAGAAAAAGTGGAGAAAAAGTGGAGAAAAAGTGGAGCATAAGAGGAGAAAAAGTGGAGAAAAAAGTGGAGAAAAAGTGGAGCAAAAGTGGAGAAAAAGTGGAGAAAAAGTGGAGATTAAGAGGAGAAAAAGTGGAGAAAAAGTGGAGCATAAGAGGAGAAAAAGTGGAGAAAAAAGTGGAGAAAACGTGGAGAAAACGTGGAGAAAAAGTGGAGAAAAAGTGGAGCATAAGAGGAGAAAAAGTGGAGAAAAAAGTGGAGAAAACGTGGAGAAAAAGTGGAGAAAAAGTGGAGAAAAAGTGGAGCATAAGAGGAGAAAAAGTGGAGATTAAGAGGAGAAAAAGTGGAGAAAAAGTAAAGAAAAAGTGGAGAAAAAGTGGAGAAAAAGTGGAGAAAAAGTGGAGCATAAGAGGAGAAAAAGTGGAGAAAAAAGTGGAGAAAAAGTGGAGAAAAAGTGGAGAAAAAGTGGAGATTAAGAGGAGAAAAAGTGGAGCATAAGAGGAGAAAAAGTGGAGAAAAAAGTGGAGAAAAAGTGGAGAAAGTGGAGAAAAAAATGGAGAAAAAGTGGAGAAAAAGTGGAGAAAAAGTGGAGAATAAGAGGAGAAAAAGTGGAGAAAAAGTGGAGAAAAAGTGGAGAATAAGAGGAGAAAAAGTGGAGAATAAGTGGAGAAAAAAATGGAGAAAAAGTGGAGAAAAAGTGGAGAGAAAGTGGAGAAAAAGTGGAGCATAAGAGGAGAAAAAGTGGAGAAAAAGTGGAGAAAAAGTGGAGCATAAGAGGAGAAAAAGTGGAGAAAAAAGTGGAGAAAAAGTGGAGAAAAAGTGGAGCATAAGAGGAGAAAAAGTGGAGAAAAAGTGGAGAAAAAGTGGAGCATAAGAGGAGAAAAAGTGGAGAAAAAGTGGAGAAAAAGTGGAGAAAAAGTGGAGAAAAAGTGGAGAAAAAGTGGAGCATAAGAGGAGAAAAAGTGGAGAAAAAAGTGGAGAAAAAGTGGAGCAAAAGTGGAGAAAAAGTGGAGAAAAAGTGGAGATTAAGAGGAGAAAAAGTGGAGAAAAAGTGGAGCATAAGAGGAGAAAAAGTGGAGAAAAAAGTGGAGAAAACGTGGAGAAAACGTGGAGAAAAAGTGGAGAAAAAGTGGAGAATAAGAGGAGAAAAAGTGGAGAATAAGTGGAGAAAAAAATGGAGAAAAAGTGGAGAAAAAGTGGAGAGAAAGTGGAGAAAAAGTGGAGCATAAGAGGAGAAAAAGTGGAGAAAAAGTGGAGAAAAAGTGGAGCATAAGAGGAGAAAAAGTGGAGAAAAAAGTGGAGAAAAAGTGGAGAAAAAGTGGAGCATAAGAGGAGAAAAAGTGGAGAAAAAGTGGAGAAAAAGTGGAGCATAAGAGGAGAAAAAGTGGAGAAAAAGTGGAGAAAAAGTGGAGAAAAAGTGGAGAAAAAGTGGAGAAAAAGTGGAGCATAAGAGGAGAAAAAGTGGAGAAAAAAGTGGAGAAAAAGAGAGAGAAAAGTGGAGAAAAAGTGGAGAAAAAGTGGAGATTAAGAGGAGAAAAAGTGGAGAAAAAGTGGAGCATAAGAGGAGAAAAAGTGGAGAAAAAAGTGGAGAAAACGTGGAGAAAACGTGGAGAAAAAGTGGAGAAAAAGTGGAGAATAAGAGGAGAAAAAGTGGAGAAAAAAGTGGAGAAAACGTGGAGAAAAAGTGGAGAAAAAGTGGAGAAAAAGTGGAGCATAAGAGGAGAAAAAGTGGAGATTAAGAGGAGAAAAAGTGGAGAAAAAGTAAAGAAAAAGTGGAGAAAAAGTGGAGAAAAAGTGGAGAAAAAGTGGAGCATAAGAGGAGAAAAAGTGGAGAAAAAAGTGGAGAAAAAGTGGAGAAAAAGTGGAGAAAAAGTGGAGATTAAGAGGAGAAAAAGTGGAGCATAAGAGGAGAAAAAGTGGAGAAAAAAGTGGAGAAAAAGTGGAGAAAGTGGAGAAAAAAATGGAGAAAAAGTGGAGAAAAAGTGGAGAAAAAGTGGAGAATAAGAGGAGAAAAAGTGGAGAAAAAGTGGAGAAAAAGTGGAGAATAAGAGGAGAAAAAGTGGAGAATAAGTGGAGAAAAAAATGGAGAAAAAGTGGAGAAAAAGTGGAGAGAAAGTGGAGAAAAAAATGGAGAAAAAGTGGAACACCCTTTGGTACCTTTCATGTGGCACTAAGGGGTGCTTAGCTTTGTATTTAGCCAAAAAAATGAAAAAAAAATGACATAGGGTTCCCCCTAGTTTTGTAGCCAGCTAGGGTAAAGCAGACGGCTGCAGCCTGCAGACCACAGCTGGCAACCTCAGCCAGTAGCTGCTTGGATTACCCTTAGCTAGCAATAAAAAAAATGCAGTGGGAGCTAACATATATTTTTTTTAATTATTTATTTAAATAACTAAAAATAAAATGGGCTTCCCTGTATTTTGATTGCTGGACATCACAGTGCTGTAAAAATAAATCTTTAAAAAAATGACGTAGCGCTCCGCGGTATTTTTGATTCTCAGCGCAGATAAAGCAGACAGCTATGGGTTGCCACCCCCATCTGCCTGCCGTTACCTTGGTTGGCAATCAAAATACAGGGAAGCCCATTAATTTTTTCTATTTAAAAAATAGTTAAAAAAAAAAATTACGTTGGGTCCCCCCATTTTTGATAGCCAGCTAGGGTAAAGCAGACGGCTGTAGCCTGAAAACTACAGCTGGCAGCTTTACCGTGGTTGGGGATCCAATGTGGAGGTCCCCTCAGGCTCTTTTTTATAATTATTTTATAAATATTAATAATTACACAATAAAAGTAGGGGACCCCCCAAATTGGATCACCAGCCAAGGTAAAGCGGACAGCTGTGGTCTGGTATTCTCAGGGTGGGAAGGTCCATAGTTATTGGGCCTTCACAGCCTAAAAATAGCAGGCCGCAGGCACCCCAGACGTGGCGCATCCACTAGATGCGCCAATCCTGGCGCTTCACCCCAGCTCATCCCGTGCCCTGGTGCAGTGGCAAACGGGGTAATAAATCGGGTTGATACTAGCTGTAAAGTCACCTGAGATCAAGCCCAGCAGTTTGTGATGTCATGGCGTCTATTAGATACCCAACATCATAAACTGTCAGTACTAACAAAAACAAAAAATCGACAAAAGAAATTTATTTGAAAAAACAGTCCCCAAAACATTTCCTCTTTCACCAATTTATTGTAAGAAAAAAAATAAAGGGGTCCCACGACGACTCTGGACCGTCTAGAATATGGGGGGGAGACACTCAGGGAACGTATCCCCCATTTTCTAGGAGTGCGGACCCTTCATGTGAGGAGTGTGGGTGCAATGAATCTGCACTCACTCTCCCCGGGTCCACAGCAGCAGAGTCCATGTCGTAATGGTTGCTACCAAAGCTGCAATGCCCTGCTCATGAGGTAAGGGCATGCCTAATCAGGAGAACTACTGTAGAGGAAGCTCTGCTCACTGGTATATAGGTGCTCAGAGGTAATAATAGATAAAATTAGTGAGTAACCTCGGCACTCTATATCTCCCAGACTAAGTCAGTAAGTCACAACGGATAGTAATGCAAAATCACTCTTTATTGGTCCGTATTAAGAAATTTTTTTTTTCATAAGCATATATGTTTTTGTCCAAAACAAGTTACAAATGACGTTTCGGCCTGAGCCTTCGTCAGATTGGACTTATCTGCATGTAATCATGAAAAATGACAATAATCAGTATCACATAAGAGTGAGAGAACAATAACATAAACTCGAACAATGTAGAGGTACAATTGGGATGCAGCAAAAAAATTGCAACACAGCAAGAAATGAAACACATGATACAAATGTCATAATACAGTACAAGGACAATATAGTAATGACAAATATGGGGTCAGAGTAGACTTAGACAGCTCTGGTACGAAAGAGATGTCAATCATAAAGTAACATGTGCAGTAGGTGTAGAGCTACACTATGCATGGCAGAGCTAATGGGTAGACGACCATAGAAAAAGTAGAGAAAAAGTGGAGAAAAAGTGGAGAATAAGTGGAACATAAGAGGAGAAAAAGTGGAGAAAAAGTGGAGAAAAAAGTGGAGAAAAAGTGGAGAAAAAGTGGAGAAAAAGTGGAGAAAAAGTGGAGAAAAAGTGGAGATTAAGAGGAGAAAAAGTGGAGAAAAAAGTGGAGAAAAAGTGGAGAAAAAGTGGAGCATAAGTGGAGAAAAAGTGGAGAAAAAGTGGAGAAAAAGTGGAGCATAAGAGGAGAAAAAGTGGAGAAAAAAGTGGAGAAAAAGTGGAGAAAAAGTGGAGCATAAGAGGAGAAAAAGTGGAGAAAAAGTGGAGAAAAAGTGGAGCATAAGAGGAGAAAAAGTGGAGAAAAAGTGGAGAAAAAGTGGAGCATAAGAGGAGAAAAAGTGGAGATTAAGAGGAGAAAAAGTGGAGAAAAAGTGGAGCATAAGAGGAGAAAAAGTGGAGAAAAAGTGGAGAAAAAGTGGAGAAAAAGTGGAGAAAAAGTGGAGCATAAGAGGAGAAAAAGTGGAGATTAAGAGGAGAAAAAGTGGAGAAAAAGTGGAGAAAAAGTGGAGAAAAAGTGGAGATTAAGAGGAGAAAAAGTGGAGAAAAAGTGGAGAAAAAGTGGAGCATAAGAGGAGAAAAAGTGGAGAAAAAAGTGGAGAAAACGTGGAGAAAACGTGGAGAAAAAGTGGAGAAAAAGTGGAGCATAAGAGGAGAAAAAGTGGAGAAAAAAGTGGAGAAAACGTGGAGAAAAAGTGGAGAAAAAGTGGAGAAAAAGTGGAGCATAAGAGGAGAAAAAGTGGAGATTAAGAGGAGAAAAAGTGGAGAAAAAGTAAAGAAAAAGTGGAGAAAAAGTGGAGAAAAAGTGGAGAAAAAGTGGAGCATAAGAGGAGAAAAAGTGGAGAAAAAAGTGGAGAAAAAGTGGAGAAAAAGTGGAGAAAAAGTGGAGATTAAGAGGAGAAAAAGTGGAGCATAAGAGGAGAAAAAGTGGAGAAAAAAGTGGAGAAAAAGTGGAGAAAGTGGAGAAAAAAATGGAGAAAAAGTGGAGAAAAAGTGGAGAAAAAGTGGAGAATAAGAGGAGAAAAAGTGGAGAAAAAGTGGAGAAAAAGTGGAGAATAAGAGGAGAAAAAGTGGAGAATAAGTGGAGAAAAAAATGGAGAAAAAGTGGAGAAAAAGTGGAGAGAAAGTGGAGAAAAAAATGGAGAAAAAGTGGAACACCCTTTGGTACCTTTCATGTGGCACTAAGGGGTGCTTAGCTTTGTATTTAGCCAAAAAAATGAAAAAAAAAATGACATAGGGTTCCCCCTAGTTTTGTAGCCAGCTAGGGTAAAGCAGACGGCTGCAGCCTGCAGACCACAGCTGGCAACCTCAGCCAGTAGCTGCTTGGATTACCCTTAGCTAGCAATAAAAAAAATGCAGTGGGAGCTAACATATATTTTTTTTAATTATTTATTTAAATAACTAAAAATAAAATGGGCTTCCCTGTATTTTGATTGCTGGACATCACAGTGCTGTAAAAATAAATCTTTAAAAAAATGACGTAGCGCTCCGCGGTATTTTTGATTCTCAGCGCAGATAAAGCAGACAGCTATGGGTTGCCACCCCCATCTGCCTGCCGTTACCTTGGTTGGCAATCAAAATACAGGGAAGCCCATTAATTTTTTCTATTTAAAAAATAGTTAAAAAAAAAAATTACGTTGGGTCCCCCCATTTTTGATAGCCAGCTAGGGTAAAGCAGACGGCTGTAGCCTGAAAACTACAGCTGGCAGCTTTACCGTGGTTGGGGATCCAATGTGGAGGTCCCCTCAGGCTCTTTTTTATAATTATTTTATAAATATTAATAATTACACAATAAAAGTAGGGGACCCCCCAAATTGGATCACCAGCCAAGGTAAAGCGGACAGCTGTGGTCTGGTATTCTCAGGGTGGGAAGGTCCATAGTTATTGGGCCTTCACAGCCTAAAAATAGCAGGCCGCAGGCACCCCAGACGTGGCGCATCCACTAGATGCGCCAATCCTGGCGCTTCACCCCAGCTCATCCCGTGCCCTGGTGCAGTGGCAAACGGGGTAATAAATCGGGTTGATACTAGCTGTAAAGTCACCTGAGATCAAGCCCAGCAGTTTGTGATGTCATGGCGTCTATTAGATACCCAACATCATAAACTGTCAGTACTAACAAAAACAAAAAATCGACAAAAGAAATTTATTTGAAAAAACAGTCCCCAAAACATTTCCTCTTTCACCAATTTATTGTAAGAAAAAAAATAAAGGGGTCCCACGACGACTCTGGACCGTCTAGAATATGGGGGGGAGACACTCAGGGAACGTATCCCCCATTTTCTAGGAGTGCGGACCCTTCATGTGAGGAGTGTGGGTGCAATGAATCTGCACTCACTCTCCCCGGGTCCACAGCAGCAGAGTCCATGTCGTAATGGTTGCTACCAAAGCTGCAATGCCCTGCTCATGAGGTAAGGGCATGCCTAATCAGGAGAACTACTGTAGAGGAAGCTCTGCTCACTGGTATATAGGTGCTCAGAGGTAATAATAGATAAAATTAGTGAGTAACCTCGGCACTCTATATCTCCCAGACTAAGTCAGTAAGTCACAACGGATAGTAATGCAAAATCACTCTTTATTGGTCCGTATTAAGAAATTTTTTTTTTCATAAGCATATATGTTTTTGTCCAAAACAAGTTACAAATGACGTTTCGGCCTGAGCCTTCGTCAGATTGGACTTATCTGCATGTAATCATGAAAAATGACAATAATCAGTATCACATAAGAGTGAGAGAACAATAACATAAACTCGAACAATGTAGAGGTACAATTGGGATGCAGCAAAAAAATTGCAACACAGCAAGAAATGAAACACATGATACAAATGTCATAATACAGTACAAGGACAATATAGTAATGACAAATATGGGGTCAGAGTAGACTTAGACAGCTCTGGTACGAAAGAGATGTCAATCATAAAGTAACATGTGCAGTAGGTGTAGAGCTACACTATGCATGGCAGAGCTAATGGGTAGACGACCATAGAAAAAGTAGAGAAAAAGTGGAGAAAAAGTGGAGAATAAGTGGAACATAAGAGGAGAAAAAGTGGAGAAAAAGTGGAGAAAAAAGTGGAGAAAAAGTGGAGAAAAAGTGGAGAAAAAGTGGAGAAAAAGTGGAGAAAAAGTGGAGATTAAGAGGAGAAAAAGTGGAGAAAAAAGTGGAGAAAAAGTGGAGAAAAAGTGGAGCATAAGTGGAGAAAAAGTGGAGAAAAAGTGGAGAAAAAGTGGAGCATAAGAGGAGAAAAAGTGGAGAAAAAAGTGGAGAAAAAGTGGAGAAAAAGTGGAGCATAAGAGGAGAAAAAGTGGAGAAAAAGTGGAGAAAAAGTGGAGCATAAGAGGAGAAAAAGTGGAGAAAAAGTGGAGAAAAAGTGGAGCATAAGAGGAGAAAAAGTGGAGATTAAGAGGAGAAAAAGTGGAGAAAAAGTGGAGCATAAGAGGAGAAAAAGTGGAGAAAAAGTGGAGAAAAAGTGGAGAAAAAGTGGAGAAAAAGTGGAGCATAAGAGGAGAAAAAGTGGAGATTAAGAGGAGAAAAAGTGGAGAAAAAGTGGAGAAAAAGTGGAGAAAAAGTGGAGCATAAGAGGAGAAAAAGTGGAGAAAAAAGTGGAGAAAAAGTGGAGAAAAAGTGGAGAAAAAGTGGAGATTAAGAGGAGAAAAAGTGGAGCATAAGAGGAGAAAAAGTGGGGAAAAAAGTGGAGAAAAAGTGGAGAAAGTGGAGAAAAAAATGGAGAAAAAGTGGAGAAAAAGTGGAGAAAAAGTGGAGAATAAGAGGAGAAAAAGTGGAGAAAAAGTGGAGAAAAAGTGGAGAATAAGAGGAGAAAAAGTGGAGAATAAGTGGAGAAAAAAATGGAGAAAAAGTGGAGAAAAAGTGGAGAAAAAGTGGAGCATAAGAGGAGAAAAAGTGGAGAAAAAGTGGAGAAAAAGTGGAGAAAAAGTGGAGCATAAGAGGAGAAAAAGTGGAGAAAAAAGTGGAGAAAAAGTGGAGAAAAAGTGGAGCATAAGAGGAGAAAAAGTGGAGAAAAAGTGGAGAAAAAGTGGAGCATAAGAGGAGAAAAAGTGGAGAAAAAGTGGAGAAAAAGTGGAGAAAAAGTGGAGCATAAGAGGAGAAAAAGTGGAGAAAAAGTGGAGAAAAAAGTGGAGAAAAAGTGGAGAAAAAGTGGAGAAAAAGTGGAGAAAAAGTGGAGATTAAGAGGAGAAAAAGTGGAGAAAAAGTGGAGCATAAGAGGAGAAAAAGTGGAGAAAAAAGTTGAGAAAACGTGGAGAAAACGTGGAGAAAAAGTGGAGAAAAAGTGGAGAAAAAGTGGAGCATAAGAGGAGAAAAAGTGGAGAAAAAGTGGAGAAAAAAAGTTAAGAAAAAGTGGAGAAAAAGTGGAGAAAAAGTGGAGAAAAAGTGGAGAAAAAGTGGAGAAAAAGTGGAGCATAAGAGGAGAAAAAGTGGAGAAAAAAGTGGAGAAAACGTGGAGAAAACGTGGAGAAAAAGTGGAGAAAAAGTGGAGAAAAAGTGGAGAAAAAGTGGAGCATAAGAGGAGAAAAAGTGGAGAAAAAAGTGGAGAAAACGTGGAGAAAAAGTGGAGAAAAAGTGGAGAAAAAGTGGAGCATAAGAGGAGAAAAAGTGGAGATTAAGAGGAGAAAAAGTGGAGAAAAAGTGGAGAAAAAGTGGAGAAAAAGTGGAGAAAAAGTGGAGCATAAGAGGAGAAAAAGTGGAGAAAAAAGTGGAGAAAAAGTGGAGAAAAAGTGGAGAAAAAGTGGAGAAAAAGTGGAGATTAAGAGGAGAAAAAGTGGAGCATAAGAGGAGAAAAAGTGGAGAAAAAAGTGGAGAAAAAGTGGAGAAAGTGGAGAAAAAAATAGAGAAAAAGTGGAGAAAAAGTGGAGAAAAAGTGGAGAATAAGAGGAGAAAAAGTGGAGAAAAAGTGGAGAAAAAGTGGAGAATAAGAGGAGAAAAAGTGGAGAATAAGTGGAGAAAAAAATGGAGAAAAAGTGGAGAAAAAGTGGAGAAAAAGTGGAGCATAAGAGGAGAAAAAGTGGAGAAAAAGTGGAGAAAAAGTGGAGAAAAAGTGGAGCATAAGAGGAGAAAAAGTGGAGAAAAAGTGGAGAAAAAGTGGAGCATAAGAGGAGAAAAAGTGGAGAAAAAGTGGAGAAAAAGTGGAGAAAAAGTGGAGCATAAGAAGAGAAAAAGTGGAGAAAAAAGTGGAGAAAAAGTGGAGAAAAAGTGGAGCATAAGAGGAGAAAAAGTGGAGAAAAAGTGGAGAAAAAGTGGAGCATAAGAGGAGAAAAAGTGGAGAAAAAGTGGAGAAAAAGTGGAGAAAAAGTGGAGCATAAGAGGAGAAAAAGTGGAGAAAAAGTGGAGAAAAAAGTGGAGAAAAAGTGGAGAAAAAGTGGAGAAAAAGTGGAGAAAAAGTGGAGATTAAGAGGAGAAAAAGTGGAGAAAAAGTGGAGAAAAAGTGGAGCATAAGAGGAGAAAAAGTGGAGATTAAGAGGAGAAAAAGTGGAGAAAAAGTGGAGAAAAAGTGGAGAAAAAGTGGAGAAAAAGTGGAGCATAAGAGGAGAAAAAGTGGAGAAAAAAGTGGAGAAAAAGTGGAGAAAAAGTGGAGAAAAAGTGGAGATTAAGAGGAGAAAAAGTGGAGCATAAGAGGAGAAAAAGTGGAGAAAAAAGTGGAGAAAAAGTGGAGAAAGTGGAGAAAAAAATGGAGAAAAAGTGGAGAAAAAGTGGAGAAAAAGTGGAGAATAAGAGGAGAAAAAGTGGAGAAAAAGTGGAGAAAAAGTGGAGAATAAGAGGAGAAAAAGTGGAGAATAAGTGGAGAAAAAAATGGAGAAAAAGTGGAGAAAAAGTGGAGAAAAAGTGGAGCATAAGAGGAGAAAAAGTGGAGAAAAAGTGGAGAAAAAGTGGAGCATAAGAGGAGAAAAAGTGGAGAAAAAAGTGGAGAAAAAGTGGAGAAAAAGTGGAGCATAAGAGGAGAAAAAGTGGAGAAAAAGTGGAGAAAAAGTGGAGCATAAGAGGAGAAAAAGTGGAGAAAAAGTGGAGAAAAAGTGGAGAAAAAGTGGAGAAAAAGTGGAGCATAAGAGGAGAAAAAGTGGAGAAAAAAGTGGAGAAAAAGTGGAGAAAAAGTGGAGAAAAAGTGGAGATTAAGAGGAGAAAAAGTGGAGCATAAGAGGAGAAAAAGTGGAGAAAAAAGTGGAGAAAAAGTGGAGAAAGTGGAGAAAAAAATGGAGAAAAAGTGGAGAAAAAGTGGAGAAAAAGTGGAGAATAAGAGGAGAAAAAGTGGAGAAAAAGTGGAGAAAAAGTGGAGAATAAGAGGAGAAAAAGTGGAGAATAAGTGGAGAAAAAAATGGAGAAAAAGTGGAGAGAAAGTGGAGAAAAAAATGGAGAAAAAGTGGAACACCCTTTGGTACCTTTCATGTGGCACTAAGGGGTGCTTAGCTTTGTATTTAGCCAAAAAAATGAAAAAAAAATGACATAGGGTTCCCCCTAGTTTTGTAGCCAGCTAGGGTAAAGCAGACGGCTGCAGCCTGCAGACCACAGCTGGCAACCTCACCTTGGCTGGTAATCCAAAACTGAGGGCACCCCATGCTGTTATTTTAAATTAAATAAATAATTAAAAAAAAAAACACGTAGGGGTCCCCCAAAATTGGATCACCAGCCAAGGTAAAGCAGACAGCTGGGGCCTGATATTCTCAGACTAGGGAGGTCCATGGTTATTGGAATCTCCCCAGCCTAAAAATAGCAGGCCGCAGCCGCCCCAGAAGTGGCGCATCCATTAGATGCGCCAATCCTGGTGCTTCGCCCCAGCTCATCCCGCGCCCTGGTGCGGTGGCAAACGGGGTAATATTTGGGGTTAATACCAGATGTGTAATGTCACCTGGCATCAAGCCCTGGGGTTGGTGAGGTCAGGCGTCTATCAGATACCCGACATCACCAACCCAGTCAGTAATAAAAAAAAAATACACGACAAACACATTTTTATTTGAAAAAAACACTCCCCAAAACATTCCCTCTTTAACCAATTTATTAGATTGAAAAACAAATCCAGGTCTGGTGTAATCCAAGGGGTTGCCATGACGATGCACACTGTCCCAGTCAATGAAGAGCAGGATGTTCCCCATTGGCTGGGAGAGCAGTGCAGTGACCTCAGCTAACATCAATGGGTCAGCCCAGGTCACTGCAGGGGGGTGACAAGTGCTGCTGTCAGTGAGGTACATTACCTGCGCTGATCTCCAGCACACTGACAGCCCCTGTCACTGAGGTCAATGACCGGCGCCTTCACATCAAGTATCGCGAGAGGTCCGTGACGTCACCGCCAGTGTCAGTCTCGGGTCGGAAGCGATAGGTGATGTGACAAGCGGCGGCCATGGAGGACAGTGACAGCGCTGAGGTCGGGATGGCGGGACTTCATCACCGCAGGTAAGCCGAGCGAGCGAGCGGGCGGGCGGGCGGGCGGGAGGGGGGGGGCGGGGGGGTGTGGATGTGTGTGTGTGTGTGTGTTTGTGTATGTGTATGTATGTGTACATGCCGCGGGCAGGAGGGGGTGGAGCGAGCTGAGCGGGAAAGTGTGGGCTTCCTGCACGTAACTAGGATAAACATCGGGTTACTAACCAAAGCGCTTTGCTTGGATACCCGATGTTTATCTTGGTTACCAGCTTGTGGCAGGCTGCCAGCGATGGCTCCTGCTCACTGTAGCTGTAAAAAGCCCTGCTTTTTGCTGCTAGAACCGTTCTCGATTGTATCTAGAACTATCGAGCTTTTAGCAAAAAGCTCGAGTTCTAGTTCGATCTCGAACAGCCCAAAAATCACTCGAGCCTAGAACTGGAGAACCACGAACCACGAACCGCGCTCAACTCTAGTCCTGACTCAGCCTGTTCTATTTATTGTATTAATGCAGAGAATTACACAGCAAAGTAGAACAGAAGTATACATTGCACAGGCAGATGCATAATGCCCTCTTACTTGTGACAGACAGGAATGGAAGAACACAAATGATATGTAGGACGCTGCTGGAATTAGAGTTTGGTGTAAACCAGACAAACAAACAAGCAACGAGTCAGCTGTTGAGCGGAGTATAAATGTGAGCAGATGTTATTTTGAAAGCAGCATCAAGCAAACTGAAAAGAATTTTTTTTGCACAAAATCCAAAAGAAATAGAATAATTTTTACCCCTAACTTCCAATGTATATAGGAATTGTAAATAAATTTAATAACATTATTAACACTCAGAACAGTAAATTAGGGGTTCTATTGGATTTGATTTTAGATCTTCAGAGGGTAGGGAGAACAATCAAGCCTGTATGACACCCCGCAGCAAGGAAATGAGGTTGGCCCCAAATGGCTTTTAGAACCAGACAAATGTAGCCTGAATTATTGGTTACAATATAAAAGGGAAATAAAGTTTTTGTTCACCTGAATAATGAATAGGAAGTTAAACCTTAGGTCATCTGAATGAACTCTTGTGCTGTAGCAGTACAGGAGAAGGCTACCAGCTCAGGCCTTCCATGGACAGGAGTTGTTCTAGCCAAACTATTTATCCGGTCTCAGGGGAATTCTGGCCTCCACGCTTTAACTCCTATACAAGCATGTAGACTTGCAGAGTTATCATAGGTATCCCTGGGTTGAATACACATAGAACCTGCCTGCTGTTGCAGCAGGCTGGCTGAGAATGATAAGAAATCTGGGTTAGTACAAAAAGATCAGGATAGGAACAAAGTAACCTATTGGCAGACAGTGACCTCTTAAATGTTTTGACATTTCGACCAATCACAAAGTCGCTTAGTAGGAGAACATGTAGTAATTATTTTGATCAAGACTCATTCAGCGAGAAAGAAGGCTCTTGACCAAATAGAAAAACGTTCCTGGCTGTGGGGGCTGATTGAACCGAAGGTAAGTATGATATATATTGAAAACCTATGGAAGGGTGGTGATGGCCAACTTTGATATGTGCCATCAGATTTATCTGCATGATAGGGCAAGTTGTATGTTCATGCCAGTCTAGCAGGTAAGGTGCTTTTCGAAGATCAATACCAAACAATTTCTGTCAATCCCCGTAGTTTTGATAAAGAGCGATGTCCGATGGCATGGTGGGGGCTTTGGTCCTAAACTTGGGACCAAGAAACACAAGCCAAACACAATAACAAACAGGCCAAACACAAACCAAGCGCACAATCTACCCCCATCAAGTTTGGGACCAAAGCCCCTGCCACTCCACGTTCTCCTACTTTATGATTAAAGGCCGCTTTACACGCTGCGATATCGGCACCGATATAGCCAGCGTGGGTACCCGCCCCCATCTGTTGTGCGACACGGGCAAATTGCTGCCCGTGCTGCACAACATCGCCCAGACGCGTCACACTACTTACCTGGCCGGCGACGTCGCTGTGACTGGCGAACCTCCTCCTTTCTAAGAGGGCGGTTTGTTCAGCGTCACAGCGACGTCACAGCTGCGTCACTGAACCGCCACCCAATAGAAGCGGAGGGGTGGAGATGAGCGGGACGTAACATCCCGCCCACCTCCTTCCTTCCGCATTGGGGCCGGGAGGCAGGTATGGAGAGCTTCCTCATACTCATCCTGCGGCATCACACGGAGCAATGTGTGCTGCCGCAGGAAAGAGAAACAACTTTGTTACTGCTGCAGCAACGATTTTTGAGAATGGAGCCCCATGTCACCGATGAGCAATTTTGCACATTTTTGCAACGATGCAAAATCGCTCATAGGTGTCACACGCAGCGGCATCGCTAATGCGACCGGATGTGCGTCAACAATTCCGTGACCCCAACGAGTTCGCATTAGTGATGTCGTAGCGTGTAAAGCCCCCTTTAGATCGATTGGTCAAAACATAAATAATTAAGAGGTTGCCATTTGATAAAACTGCCCTATATGTTTATCCACCATATTAAAGTTTTTTTCGCATCTCTATGTGTGCTTCATTTTTTGGACTATTTGATACAGGTGATTTTGGACCCCCTTTGCTAGCACCTTATCCCGATATACTGTGTGCTCACCATTTTTTTACGTAGAATATCGAAAACATAAACCATGTTCACTATCAGTAAACAAACTAGCTGACCATAAGTAAAGTAAAAGGAGTAAACCAAGGTTAGTAGAACTGGGCACTGTGAACAGGAAGCTAGGGACTTAAACACTGCAAGGCCTCAAGCAAGGCTTAGAGAAAGGAGTTATTGAGACAACAATGAAAGAACCTATTGCACAATCTGCCTGTCTGGACAATACCACAAGTTCAATATGTTACATCCACGTCTGAGTAACCTTTTTATGCTTCATGGTCATGGCCTTCCTTAACCCTTTCACGACCGGCCGATTTTTCGCTTTCCGTTTTTTTTTTTCGCCATTCTTTTTCTGAGAGACGTAACTTTTTTATTTTTCAGTCAATATGGTCATGTGAGGGCTCATTTTTTGCGGAACGAGCTGTACTTTTAAATGAAACCATCAGTTTTACCATATTGTGTACTAGAAAATGGCAAAAAAATTCCAAATGCTGAAAAATTGCAAAAAAAGTGCGATAGCACTATGGTTTTTGAGATATTTTATTCACTGTGTTCACTATATGGTAAAACTGATGTGTGGGTGTGATGCCTCAGGTCAGTGCGAGTTCGTAGACACCAAACATGTATAGGTTTACTTTTATATAAGGGGTTAAAAAAAAATCGGAAGTTTGTCCGAAAAAAGTGGCGCACGTTTTACGCCATATTCCGTGACCCGTAGCGTTCTCATTTTTCGGGATCTTAGGCTCAATGACGGCTTATTTTTTGCGTCTCGAGCTGACGTTTTTAACGGTACCATCTTTGCGCAGATGCTACGTTTTGATCGCCTCTTATTGCATTTTGCGCAAAAGTTGTGGCGACAAAAAAACGTCGTTTTGGCGTTTGGAATTTTTTTGCCGCTACGCCGTTTACTGATCAGATTAATTGATTTTATATTTTGATAGATCGGGCGTTTCTGAACGCGGCGATACCAAATGTGTGTATATTTTTTATTTTTTTAACCCTTTAATTTTCAATGGGGCGAATGGGGGGTGATTTGAACTTTTAGGTTTTTTTGTTTTTTTTTAATTTTTTAAAACTTATTTTTTTACTTTTTTTTTTATTTTACTAGTCCCCCTAGGGGGCTATTGCGATCAGCATTCCGATCGCTCTGCAGTATCTGCTGATCACAGCTGGAAGGCTGTAAACAGCAGATACGCTGTCTTTCTCTTTTGCTGTGCCCCGGGCACAGCGAAAGAGAAACCAATTCATGTGTAGTACAGGAGTCATCACATGACCCTGTGCTACCATGACAACTATCGGGAGTCACGTGATCGCGTCACGTGACTTCCGGTTTCGGCGGTAAGTAAAACTTTACCGCGATCGCGCTTATAATGGCGCTGTCATGTATTGACAGCGCCATATAAGGGGTTAATCGGCACGAGCAGATAACGATTCTGCTCGTGCCTAGCAGGCACACATCTCAGCTGTGAAAATCAGCTGAGATGTGTGCCGATCGCGGCATGCTGCCGCCGGAGGACCGCGGGCAGTAAGATTATGTCATTTAGGACGTAATTTTACGGCCCGCGGTCGTTAAGGGGTTAATGTCAGTTATATGAGGTTACAACTAGAGATGAGCGAACCGGTCGTGGTTCGGCTCGTGGTGGTTTGCCGAACGGAGGTCTCGTTCGGTTCGTCGAACGTTCGACAAACCGAACTCGGACCAATAGGCTATAATGGGAGGCAATCACAAACACATAAAAAAGCATTATAAATGTACACATACAGTAAATAAACATTGCCATAACACTTACCGGTCCCCGCGATCCCTCCTGCACTCTGTCTCCTGCCGCTATTCCATCCGATGATCGCTGAATCCTCCCGGTGACCGGCACTGCCAGCAGAGATGCAGGACCTATCGTGATGTCAAAATAGCCATGTGACCAGTCACGTAACTATTATCTCATTGGCTACAGACTGGTCACATGACTATGACGCGTCATGTAGGAGCTGCGAGTGCATCTCTCAAGTACACGGTGCACATTTGTGTATCGCCGTGTACCGGCGATATGCTCTAGCACACGGTCGACTCCCCGTTCCGTTAGGGACCGGCTGACACAGCCGGTCATTAACGGAGATCACCGTTGCCATAGCAACGCAGTTAGCGGTGACGTCACCGCTAACCGCGGCTCCGAGAGCACCGTTGCTATGGTAACGCATCTGTCAGCGTTACCGCTGTTACCGCTAGCAGCACTGATCACTCACGGAGTGAAGGCTGCACGCTGCTTCCCGATTGTAGTGAGGATTGTAGTGAGGATGAGGTGCCCCAGCCCATCAAGTGATGGGCTGGGGCACCTCATCCTCACTACAATCGTCACTACTACTACATAAGTGAAGATTGTAGTGAGGATGAGGTGCCCCAGCTCATCAAGTGATGGGCTGGTGCACCTCATCTTCACTACAATCCTCACTACAATCCTGAAGTGCAGTTTCTTCAAATTCATTTAAAGTCACTTGGAACGCTGAAATTGCTGCTTATAATTTAAGCCTCTATTAAAAACCTCTTATCAGCGCTGGTTTATTGGGGATTTATTGGGCTGACAGGGGTAATAAAGATGGAGTCTCTAATGTGTCTGTGTATTTATTTCTATTAAAGTATTTTTTCTCTGTGTGGTGTCTTTTTTTTAACCCTTTATTTGAGATTCTTAATGGCCGAGTCAAACGTGCCTGACATTAAGAATCTCTGGCTTAATACTGGCTAGTAAAACAAAGCCAATATTAACTCATGATTACCCAACAAGCCACCCGGCTCCAGGGCTGTTGGAAGAATTGGATACAGAGCCAGATGATGGCGCTTCTATGAGAGCGCCATTTTCTGGGACGGCTGCGGACTGAAATTCGCAGCAGAGGCACCCAGAAACCTCGGGCTAACCTGTGCTGCGGATTCCAATCCCCAGCTGCCTAGTTGTACCTGGCTGGACACAAAAATGGGGCGAAGCCCACGTCATTTGTTTTTTAATTTTTTCATGAAATAAGTGAAATAATTAAAAAAAACGGGCTTCCCTATATTTTTGGTTCCCAGCCGGGTACAAATAGGCAACTGGGGGTTGGAGGCAGCCCGTGGCTGCCTGCTGTACCTGGCTAGCATACAAACATATGGCGAAGCCCACGTCATTTTTTTGGTGGGCAAAAAACTTCTGCATACAGTCCTGGATGGATAGTGGAAAAAAGGTTTTTTGCCCAGCTCACCTGTGCAATGGAAGCCAGTAATCCTGGGCTGTGCACGGAGAAGAGGTTTGGAGAGCCAGTCCATGTGCATTGAAAGTGTTTAAGGGATTTCACCAGCACAAAACTCCAGGCACTTTGTTCTTTAAAATAAAAACTTCTTTATTTTCTTGTCATTAAAAAGTCCATGCTATAGTGGTTAAGCCCATGTCAGAGAGGACGCGTTTCGAACATCCAGTTCTTATTCAGTCTCTAAACCATCTAGTCACAGAACTGTTTAAAAAGGGCTGAACCCAAACATGTGATCAAATGCAAGGAGAGAGCAAGACAATTACAAAAACATTAACCCCTTAAGGTGGATCATTCCATATAAGGCCATAACACTTATATACATACATAGTATTTAAGCAAGATTAATATGCAAACATCAATTCATTTCTTTTATTTAGACCTTTAGGAGATCTTGTGCCCATTAAAAACATCCATTTTATTTCTCTCTGAAAAAGGATATCTTTCAAATTTCCACCTCTTCTAGGTAGTTTGATTTTTTCAATGGCATTGACTTTCATGCCTTTCAAATCACCTGCATGTGCGTCACGAAAATGTTGAGACACTCCTGATAATTTTCTTGTGGTGGCATTATTCACATCATAAATGTGTTCAGATATCCTCTTTCTGAGAGAACGACAAGTGCTGCCTATATATTGTAACTGACAAATAGTACAAGATATTAAATAAACCACATGGTCTGAGCCGCAGTTTATGAGTGACATTATTTTATAAGTTTTTTTATCAGTAAATGAAGAAAAATCCTTCACATTTAACATATAACCGCATAGTCCACACGATCTGTGGCCACATTTAAAAGAGCCTGTGCTGGGTAATCAATTGCCGGTATTTTTTTCTTTTTTAGTGGAACCGCACCTATTCATGTGATCACTAGGTGATAACATGGATCCCAATGTAATGTTCCTTTTTGAAACAAACTTAACTCCATTTTTTAGAATTTGATATAATGTGTCATCTGTAGATAAAATGGGTAAATATTTTTTGATAATTTTTATTACATCATAATAGTTCTTACTGTATGTTGTTGAAAAAACTACTGACAATTCTTTCTGGGGACTATCTTTGATTTTATTCATGTCCAAATATTGTGACCTACTCACTTTAGTTGCCTTGGTTTTGGCTTTCTGGAGATTTTTCATTTTATAACCTCTTGCCAAAAACCTTTTTTCAATGATGTTGCATTCCACCTCAAAACCATTTTGGGTGTTGCAACACCTCCTAGCACGGACATATTCACCTGTAGGGATGTTATCTATAACATGCTTTGGATGGCAGCTTCCCGCATGTAGTAGCGAGTTGCCTGATATAGGTTTTCTGTAAAGATTGCAATTAATTTCTCCATTGTCACTCTTCCCATGAAATTGTATATCCAAAAAATTAATTTTTGATACATCATGAAAAAAAGTGAAAAAAAGATTGTGGGCATTATTATTGATGTAAAAAATAAAATCCTCAATTTTTTTGTTTGGATTTTGCCATACAATAAGTACATCATCTATAAATCTCAGATATAATGCTATATCCGAGAAAAAGGGATTACATTGATTAAAAATATATTGTTCTTCCCACCAAAACATGAATAGGCCTGCTAGAGAGGGGGAAAATCGTGCGCCCATTGAACATCCCTGCAACTGAATATATCCTTTATTTAGAAAGGTAAAATAGTTGTTCTTAAGTAAAAATTCAGTCACATCCACCAAATAATCTTGTAGTTCAAGTGAGTAGTCAGAATATTTTTTGAGCAAATCTTTCAAAGCTAAAATGGCAAGAGAATGTGGGATGGATGTATAAAGTGATTGCACATCACAAGTTAACCAACTGTAATTATCCTGCCATTTCATCTGAGAGATAATATTCAACACATGTTTGCTATCTAGTACATAACCAGGAGACATTTTGGGAAGAAATTGGAGGTGGTTGTCCAACCACTCTGCTAGATGTTCAGTATAAGAATCAATACCTGAGACAATTGGTCTCATTTTTGGGGGAAATTGGTTTTTATGTGACTTGGGTAAGGCATGCAATATTGGTGTTAAACAATAAGAGGGATTAAGATAATCTCTCAATTTTTCATCCATTAAACCCAAATGTAAGCCTTCATCTAAAATTTTTTCCAAGGATTTTTTTATATCTGCAGAGGGGTCATAATCGACTCTCCTGTAGGTATCACAATCCTGTAACATAGTCAATACCTCCCTTTCATAAAGTCCTGTATCCAAAACTACGACTGCCCCCCCCCTTGTCAGAATTTTTTATTATGATGTTCAAGTTTTTTTGCAGGGAAATAACCACTTTTATAGTGGTACCAGATCTAATTCACATTGATTCTTACACTGAACATCTGGCAAAGTGGTTGGATAACCACCTCCAATTTCTTCCCAAAATGTCTCCTGGCTATGTATTAGATAGCAAACATGTGTTGAATATTATCTCTCAGATGAAATGGCAGGATAATTACAGTTGGTTAACTTGTGATGTGCAATCACTTTATACATCCATCCCACATTCTCTTGCCATTTTAGCTTTGAAAGATTTGCTCAAAAAATATTCTGACTACTCACTTGAACTACAAGATTATTTGGTGGATGTGACTGAATTTTTACTTAAGAACAACTATTTTACCTTTCTAAATAAAGGATATATTCAGTTGCAGGGATGTTCAATGGGCACACGATTTTCCCCCTCTCTAGCAGGCATATTCATCTTTTGGTGGGAAGAACAATATATTTTTAATCAATGTAATCCTTTTTTCTCGGATATAGCATTATATCTGAGATTTATAGATGATGTACTTATTGTATGGCAAAATCCAAACAAAAAAATTGAGGATTTTATTTTTTACATCAATAATAATGCCCACAATCTTTTTTTCACTTTTTTTCATGATGTATCAAAAATTTATTTTTTGGATATACAATTTCATGGGAAGAGTGACAATGGAGAAATTAATTGCAGTTTTTACAGAAAACCTATATCAGGCAACTCGCTACTACATGCGGGAAGCTGCCATCCAAAGCATGTTATAGATAACATCCCTACAGGTGAATATGTCCGTGCTAGGAGGTGTTGCAACACCCAAAATGGTTTTGAGGTGGAATGCAGCACTATTGAAAAAAGGTTTTTGGCAAGAGGTTATAAAATGAAAAATCTCCAGAAAGCCAAAACCAAGGCAACTAAAGTGAGTAGGTCACAATATTTGGACATGAATAAAATCAAAGATAGTCCCCAGAAAGAATTGTCAGTAGTTTTTTCAACAACATACAGTAAGAACTATTATGATGTAATAAAAATTAACAAAAAATATTTACCCATTTTATCTACAGATGACACATTATATCAAATCTTAAAAAATGGAGTTAAATTTGTTTCAAAAAGGAACATTACATTGGGATCCATGTTATCACCTAGTGATCACATGAATAGGTGCGGTTCCACTAAAAAAGAAAAAAATACCGGCAATTGGTTACCCAGCACAGGCTCTTTTAAATGTGGCCACAGATCGTGTGGACTATGCGGTTATATGTTAAATGTGAAGGATTTTTCTTCATTTACTGATAAAAAAACTTATAAAATAATGTCACTCATAAACTGCGGTTCAGACCATGTGGTTTATTTAATATCTTGTACTATTTGTCAGTTACAATATATAGGCAGCACTTGTCGTTCTCTCAGAAAGAGGATATCTGAACACATTTATGATGTGAATAATGCCACCACAAGAAAATTATCAGGAGTGTCTCAACATTTTCGCGACGCACATGCAGGTGATTTGAAAGGCATGAAAGTCAATGCCATTGAAAAAATCAAACTACCTAGAAGAGGTGGAAATTTGAAAAATATCCTTTTTCAGAGAGAAATAAAATGGATGTTTTTAATGGGCACAAGATCTCCTAAAGGTCTAAATAAAAGAAATGAATTGATGTTTGCATATTAATCTTGCTTAAATACTATGTATGTATATAAGTGTTATGGCATTATATGGAATGATCCACCTTAAGGGGTTAATGTTTTTGTAATTGTCTTGCTCTCTCCTTGCATTTGATCACATGTTTGGGTTCAGCCCTTTTTAAACAGTTCTGTGACTAGATGGTTTAGAGACTGAATAAGAACTGGATGTTCGAAACGCGTCCTCTCTGACATGGGCTTAACCACTATAGCATGGACTTTTTAATGATAAGAAAATAAAGAAGTTTTTATTTTAAAGAACAAAGTGCGTGGAGTTTTGTGCTGGTGAAATCTCTTAAACACTTTCAGTCCTGGATGGAGTATGCTGAGCCTTGTAGTTCTGCAGCTGCTGTCTGCTCTTCTCCATACAGACAGACAGCAGCTGCAGAACTACAAGGCTCAGCATACCCCATCCAGGACTGTATGCAGAAGTTTTTTGCCCCCTGAAAAAATTATGTGGGCTTCGCCATATTTTTGTATGCTAGCCACGTACAGCAGGCAGGTACGGCTGCCCCCAACCCCCAGTTGCCTATTTGTACCCGGCTGGGAACCAAAAATAAAGGGAAGCCCTTTTTTTATTATTTCATGAATTTCATGAAATAACTAGAAAACAAATGACGTAGGCTTCGCCCCATTTTTGTGTCCAGCCAGGTACAACTAGGCAGCTGGGGATTGGAATCCGCAGCACAGGTTGGCCTGAGCTTTCTGGGCCCCACTGCTGAGAATTGCAGTCTGCAGCCGCCTCTTCTGGCGCTGTATCCAACTCTTCCAGCACCTGCCTGCTATACCTGGCTAGCATACAAAAATATGGCGAAGCTCACGTCCTTTTTTTGTAGATTTTTGGCAAAAAAAATAAAAAATGCTTCCCTGGATTTTCCATTGCCAGTGAAGGTAACACCAAGCAGTGGTGGTTAGCAGCATGTAGCTGCTTGGATTACCCTTAGCTAGCATTACAAAAAATGCAGCGGGAGCCCATATATATTTTTTTTAATTATTTATTTAAATAACTAAAAACAAAATGGGCTTCCCTGTATTTTGATTGCTGGACATCACAGTGCTGTAAAAATAAATCTTTAAAAAAAATGACGTAGCGCTCCGCGGTATTTTTGATTCTCAGCGCAGATAAAGCAGACAGCTATGGGTTGCCACCCCCATCTTCCTGCTGTTACCTTGGTTGGCAGTCAAAATACAGGGAAGCCCATTAATTTTTTCTATTTAAAAAATAGTTAAAAAAAAAATGACGTTGGGTCCCCCCATTTTTGATAGCCAGCCAGGGTAAAGCAGACGGCTGTAGCCTGAAAACCACAGCTGGCAGCTTTACCGTGGTTGGGGATCCCATGTGGAGGTCCCCCCAGGCTCTTTTTTTATAATTATTTTATAAATATTAATAATGACACAAAAAAAGTAGGGTTCCCCCCCAAATTGGATCACCAGCTAAGGCAAAGCGGACAGCTGTGGTCCGGTATTCTCAGGGTGGGAAGGTCCATAGTTATTGGGCCTTCACAGCCTAAAAATAGCAGGCCGCAGGCACCCCAGACGTGGCGCATCCACTAGATGCGCCAATCCTGGCGCCTCACCCCAGCTCATCCCGTGCCCTGGTGCAGTGGCAAACGGGGTAATAAATCGGGTTGATACTAGCTGTAAAGTCACCTGAGATCAAGCCCAGCAGTTTGTGATTTCATGGCGTCTATTAGATACCCAACATCATAAACTGTCAGTACTAACAAAAAAAAAAATCGACAAAAGAAATTTATTTGAAAAAACAGTCCCCAAAACATTTCCTATTTCACCAATTTATTGTAAGAAAAAAAATAAAGGGGTCCCACGACGACTCTTGACCGTCTAGAATATGAGGGGGAGACACTCAGGGAACGTATCCCCCATTTTCTAGGAGTGCGGACCCTTCATGTGAGGAGTTTGGGTGCAATGAATCTGCACTCACTCTCCCCGGGTCCACAACAGCAGAGTCCATGTCGTAATGGTTTCTACCAAAGCTGCAATGCCCTGCTCATGAGGTAAGGGCATGCCTAATCAGGAGAACTACTGTAGAGGAAGCTCTGCTCACTGGTATATAGGTGCTCAGAGGTAATAATAGATAAAATTAGTGAGTAACCTCAGCACTCTAAATCTCCCAGACTAAGTCAGTAAGTCACAACGGATAGTAACGCAAAATCACTCTTTATTGGTCCGTATTAAGAAAAAAAAAATTTTCATAAGCATATATGTTTTTGTACAAAACAAGTTACAAATGACGTTTCGGCCTGAGCCTTCGTCAGATTGGACTTATCTGCCTTTAATCCTGAAAAATGACAATAATCAGTATCACATAAGAGTGAGAGAACAATAACATAAACTCGAACAATGTAGAGGTACAGTTGGGATGCAGCAAAAAAATTGCAACACAGCAAGAAATGAAACACATGATACAAATGTCATAATACAGTACAAGTACAATATAGTAATGACAAATATGGGGTCAGAGTAGGCTTAGACAGCTCTGGTACAAAAGAGATGTCAATCATAAAGTAACATGTGCAGTGAGTGTAGAGCTACACTATGCATGGCAGAGCTAATGGGTAGACCGATCATAGAAAAAGAACGGAGAAAAAGTGGAGAAAAAGTGGAGAAAAAGTGGAGAAAAAATGTAGAAAAAGTGGAGAAAAAGTGGAGAAAAAATGAAGAAAAAGTGGAGAAAAGGTGGAGAAAAAGTGGAGAAAAAATGGAGAAGAAAATGGAGAAAAAGTGGAGAAAAAGTGGAGAAAAAGTAGAGAAAAAGTGGAGAAAAAATGGAGAAAAAGTGGAGAAAAAATGGAGAAAAAGTGGAGAAAAGGTGGAGAAAAAGTGGAGAAAAAATGGAGAAAAAGTGGAGAAAAAGTGGAGAAAAAGTGGAGAAAAAATGGAGAAAAAGTGGAGAAAAAATGGAGAAAAAGTGGAGAAAAGGTGGAGAAAAAGTGGAGAAAAAATGGAGAACAAGTGGAGAAAAAGTGGAGAAAAAGTGGAGAAAAAGTGGAGAAAAAGTGGAGAAAAAAATGGAGAAAAAGTGGAGAAAAAGTAGAGAAAAAGTGGAGAAAAAATGGAGAAAAAGTGGAGAAAAAATGGAGAAAAAGTGGAGAAAAGGTGGAGAAAAAGTGGAGAAAAAATGGAGAAAAAGTGGAGAAAAAATGAAGAAAAGGTGAAGAAAAAGTGGAGAAAAAGTGGAGAAAAAATGGAGAAAAAGTGGAGAAAAGGTGGAGAAGAGGTGGAGAAAAGGTGGAGAAGAAGTGGAGAAAAAATGGAGAAAAAGTGGAGAAAAAATGGAGAAAAGGTGAAGAAAAAGTGGAGAAAAAAATGGAGAAAAAGTGGAGAAAAGGTGGAGAAGAGGTGGAGAAAAGGTGGAGAAGAAGTGGAGAAAAAATGGAGAAAAAATGGAGAAAAAGTGGAGAAAAGGTGGAGAAGAGGTGGAGAAGAAGTGGAGAAAAAATGGAGAAAAAGTGGAGAAGTGGAGAAAAAGTGGAGAAAAAGTGGAGAAAAAATGGAGAAAAAGTGGAGAAAAAGTGGAGAAAAAGTGGAGAAAAAAATGGAGAAAAAATGGAGAAAAAGTGGAGAAAAAGTGGAGAAAAAATGGAGAAAAAGTGGAGAAAAAGTGGAGAAAAAGTGGAGAAAAAGTGGAGAAAAAATGGAAAAAAAGTGGAGAAGAAGTGGAGAAGTGGAGAAGAAGTGGAGAAGTGTTTGTTCATGCCAGATGGGAGATAAATAATTTTTTACTGGCGCTGTCATTTACTGTAACGTGATCATCGGTGTACGGTGTATACCAGTGATCACGTGAGCGGGGACCGGAACAACTGTCCTGAATCAGGATCTCCAGGGTCTCAGCTAGCCCTGAAACCCCGGAGATTTTCTGACGCCGGGGGGCGTTATTCACTTATTTCTGCCTGCTGTTTATAAACGGCAGATCAGAATAAGGCTACATTAACACGACCGATCCATTTTTGCGGTCTGCAAAAAACAGTCCGTTTTTTTCACAGGTGCATCCGTGTGGCATCCGTTTCCGTTCCGTAGACGGTCCGTATGTCATCTGTTTGTCATCAGTGTGCCTTCCGTTTTTTTTCTGTACTGCAAAAAAACTGAAGGAGGGTAAATGCATAAATTTACCCAGGATCCATAGCTTCATCCTACATGTGGCGGTCACATGTTCACTCCAGTGCCATTTTCTACTGCTTTTCACAGCGTAGAGCGCTCTGGTGATTTTCTTGTGCTTGTGCACTTTATATCAGTCTTTTCTGTCATTATAATGGCAGAAAGACACATAATGTCCCACTCTCCTGCATTTTGTAATTTTGCACCCTTTGGTGCCTTTCATGTGGCACTAAGGGGTGCTTAGCTTTGTATTTAGCCAAAAAAATGAAAAAAAAAATGACGTAGGGTTCCCCCTAGTTTTGTAGCCAGCTAGGGTAAAGCAGACGGCTGCAGCCTGCAGACCACAGCTGGCAACCTCACCTTGGCTGGTAATCCAAAACTGAGGGCACCCCACGCTGTTATTTTAAATTAAATAAATAATTTAAAAAAAAAAAAAACACGTAGGGGTCCCCCCAAAATTGGATCACCAGCCAAGGTAAAGCAGACAGCTGGGGTCTGATATTCTCAGACTAGGGAGGTCCATGGTTATTGGACTCTCCCCAGCCTAAAAATAGCAGGCCGCAGCCGCCCCAGAAGTGGCGCATCCATTAGATGCGCCAATCCTGGTGCTTCGCCCCAGCTCATCCCGCGCCCTGGTGCGGTGGCAAACGGGGTAATATATGGGGTTAATACCAGATGTGTAATGTCACCTGGCATCAAGCCCTGGGGTTGGTGAGGTCAGGCATCTATCAGATACCCGACATCACCAACCCAGTCAGTAATAAAAAAAAATAGACAACAAACACATTTTTATTTGAAAAAACACTCCCCAAAACATTCCCTCTTTAACCAATTTATTACAAAGAAAAACAAATCCAGGTCTGGTGTAATAAAAGGGGTTGCCATGACGATCCACACTGTCCCAGTCAATGAAGAGCAGAATGTTCCCCATTGGCTGGGAGAGCAATGCAGTGACCTGAGCTAACATCAATGGGTCAGCCCAGGTCACTGCAGGGGATGACAAGTGCTGCTGTCAGCGAGGTACATTACCTGCGCTGATCTCCAGCACTGCCGACAGCACCTGTCACTGAGTTCAATGACCGCCGCCTTCACAGCCAAGTATCGCGAGAGGCCTGTGACGTCACCGCTAGTCAGTCTCGGGTCGGAAGCGAGAGAAGGTGATGTGACAAGCGGCAGCCATGGAGGACAGTGACAGCGCTGAGGTCGGGATGGTGGGACTTCATCACCGCAGGTAAGCCGAGCGGGACCATTTGTGCAGAGTGTGTGTGTGTGTGTGTGTGTATGTATGTATGTGTACATGCCGCGGGCAGGAGGGGGCGGAGCGAGCTGAGCGGGGAAGTGTGGGCTTCCTGCACGTAACTAGGATAAACATCGGGTTACTAACCAAAGCGCTTTGCTTGGATACCCGATGTTTATCTTGGTTACCAGCTTGTGGCAGGCTGCCAGCGATGGCTCCTGCACACTGTAGCTGTAAAAAGCCCTGCTTTTTGCTGCTAGAACTGTTCTCGAACGTATCTAGAGCTATCGAGCTTTTAGCAAAAAGCTCGAGTTCTAGTTCGATCTAGAACAGCCCCCAAAATCACTCGAACCTCGAACTGGAGAACCACGAACCTAGAACCGCGCTCAACTCGAGTTACAACATAATAGGTCTGTTTAATATTCTGGGAGTTGTGGTTCAGTTCTACAAGGGAAATTTGGGTTTAAATCCTAATAGTCTTCTCCTTATCTCACTTCTGTGAGACTAAAAGGTGCTTTACACGCTGCAACATCGCTAGCGATTGCTAGCGATGTCGAGCGCGATAGCACCCGCCCCCGTCATTCGTGCGACATTTGGTGCTCGCTGCCGTAGCAAACATTATCGCTACAGCAGCATCACATGCACATACCTTGTCAGCGACGTTGCTGTGACTGCAGAAAAATCCCTCCCTCAAGGGGGTTGTACGTTCGGTGTCATAGCGACGTCACTGCGGTGTCACTAAGTGGCTGGCCAATAGAAGTGGAGGGGCGGAGATGAGCCGGACGTAACAACCCGCCCACCTCCTTCCTTCCTCCTTGCCGGTAGACCCATGTAAGCAGATGTTCGTCGTTCCTGCGGTGTCACACATAGCGATTTGTGGTGCCGCAGGAACGACGAACAACATCATACCTGTGGCAGCAGCGATATTAAGGAAAGGAGCGACGTGTCAACGATCACTATTTTTGAACGATTTTGCAATCGTTGATCATCGCTCCTTGGTGTCACATGCTGCGATGTCGACACCGGCGCCAGATGTGCGTCACTAACGACGTGACCCTGACGATATATCGGTAGCAATGTTGCAGCGTGTGAAGCACCCTTTAGGCAGGGCTCAAGCTATAAAACTCCTAGATTCCTGCCTCCTACTATTAGTTATAGGTTATACTTAATCTCAGTTCTAACCCTGAACCTGTGTATTCTTTTTTAGCTGGTAACCTTGGATTGTCTGACATTTGCTTTTGCCTTATGATTCTGGCTTTTAACTGATTTTATCATGGCTTACTGAATATGACTAGGGATGGGCGGACCCAGACTGTAAAAGTTTGGATCTCCGTGGGTTCAAAAGTATCTGAGCGCCAGGCCTGGGCCCAGAGTTTTCAAGGAACTCTGAGTAATGATCTGGGTGTAGCAACTCAGGTAATAAAAAAAAAAATAAATAAATAAAAATACTTACCAAGACTGTGGCATGGCTGTAACTGCTTCCGGATCCACTCATTCTGCTCACAGAGCCACTTTTCGCTGTGCATCAAAATAAGAGGAAGCACATGTGGCTTTTTTTGTTTTTTTTAAATGACTGAAATAAATATTTAAAAAACCTGGCATGCGGTCCCCCCAATTGTGGTGCCCGGCCATGATAAAGCCTGCAGCCACCCAAAATTGTCAAATCTATTAGAGGTGACAATCTTGGAACATTACCCATTCTCTTCCCTATTATCCTAGTGTGGTGGCAATCAATTTAATAAGGGGTTTATGGCAGCCCACAGCTGTCATTAAGCCATAGATTAGTAAAGGGAGGTGTCTAATACATTACTAATTTGCAAATGAAGATAAATAAATCCAAACGCCAAAAAATCGTTCATTTGACATAAAATATATAACCCCCCATTCTTTTCAACCCTTTATTAACCCCCAAACACCCAGGTTTGACATAATCCGCACAAAGTTCCAAGACAATTCTAGCTCTGCAACATCTGAAGTGATGCACGAGGCCATAGAATATGACCGCCTGCTTTTAGCTTGAGGCAGAGAATGAGCTGCAGGATGAGCGGTGATATCACTCACGTTATTTGTAGTCACAACTGGAGGTTCCCATGGTCCTTCACTTGCAATTGCAGGTAGCCTCACCTGAGGTCACTCAGTTCAATAAGGTCACCTGAGGTGAGATTACCTGTGGTCACAGGTAGAACATGGTGGGAATCTCCAGTTGTGACTGCCGCAAATAACTTGAGTGATATCATAGCTCATCTTGGAGCTCAATCTCTGCCTGAAGCTCCAGCAGGTGGTCATGTTCGATGGTGGTGTACTGTCACTTCAGATTTAGCAGAGCTGGAATCATTATGTGACCTAGGGTGGGCTATGTTGGACCTAGGTGTTTTGGGGGTTATCAAAGGGGTCAAATAAGGAAAGGGTTTTTGTATTTTATTTCAAATAAAGGATTTTTTCAGTGTTTGGGTTTATTTCTTTTAACTTACAGATCAGTAATGGGAGGTGTCATAGATGCCTGCCCTTACTAATCTAGAGCTTAGCTTAGCGGCAGCTGTAAGCTGTTATTAACTCCTTATTACCCCAATTGCCACCACACCAGAGCAATCGGGATGAGCCGGGTAAAGTTCAGGGATTGGCACATCTGCTGGATGCAACAATCCTTGGAGGCTGCATGCTGCTATTTTTAGGCTGTGGGCCCAATAAACATGGATCTCCCCAGCCTGAGAAAACCAGCTTTCAGCTGTCAGATTTATCATGGCTGGGTTTCAAAATTTGAGGGAACTGCAAGACGTTTTTTATTTTTTTAAATATTTAAATAATTTAAACAAAAAAATGCATGTGGTTCCTCTTATTTTAATACACAGCCAAGATAAGCACACTGCTGGGAGCTTAAGCCTGTAGCCGCATGCTTTATCTGTGCTGAGTATCAAAATATGGGGGGACCCTACAACAGTTTTTTTATTTATGGTTTTTATAGCAATAGAGATGCACACACATTACCTCTGACTGATTGCAGTCACACTGTCACAGAGTGAGGGCAAGTCTGACTGCAACCAATCAGAGATTCGGGGACTGACAGTGGACATAGGAAGTAGTTAATATGAATGAAGGATAATAAGCAGCCCTGGAAGTTACGTTTGAGCCAAGCGAAGACTCAGTAAGTATAATGCGCCTGCTTCTATCCCCCTTTCCCTCCTACCACGATTTTAAAGTGCCGTATTCTGGTCTCCATACATTTATATGGAGACTGACATTCAGCTAGATATCCGGGATTAATTCCGGACCCAAACTGGGGGTTTGTTATTATCCCGGTTTGATCAGTCGATCCCAGGTATCTGCGAATCCGCCCAGCACTAAATATGACTCTTCTGGGCCAGCCTGTATAAAAGACAAAGAACGCCTCCATGGGTCCAACCTAGGGGGCCCTATGTAAGTCTAGATCCCTGTATAGGGTTTAAAAATGGAAGATTGGGTGTCTTCTGTAACTTTATAGACAGAGTGGCTAGTGCAAAAGTTGTCCATGAAAGTCAGGTCTGGTTTCTTTTTTATTAGTAAGAAAAATGGGAGATTAAGACCATATATTAACTACAAGAACTTTAACAAAAGTACTGTAAAAATTATGATCTTTTGCCACTAATGACTGATCTATAGTATGTTGAGAGACCATTGGTTTATCAAGCTTGATCTAAGATAGGCATACATCTTCATCTATAACATGGAAGGAAATGAGTGCAAGGCAGCAGTTATTACCCCTGAGCATCTCTTTGAGTAAGTTATGATGTCTTTTGAGCTAAGTTGTGCCCCAGCGTTTTTTAAAAAAAATATTAATGACATATTAAGAGAAGATTTATATGGTTCTTCATGTGGAGGACATCTTGTTTGATTTTTTTTGTGTTTGTTTTACCAGATTATGAGTAACAAATTTGACATTTATGCAATGTACTTCAAAAACACAGAGAAAAAAAAATGTGCTAAATTTGAAAATGTGTTTTCCTGGTACATGAAGTTAACTTATTGGGTTAATCTTTTCTGTCAAAATTTCAAAAATAGACCCTTTTAAGGTTTTAGATATTAAGGGGAATCTGGCAACATAATTTTGACAGCTAATCTGAGATCCGCATAAGGTACCTACAGATATTCTGATTCTAACTATGTGTCCCTTACTAGGCTGTTTAGTATAGTTTTTTTTTTTAATAAATTCACTGTGTTATCAACAGTAGAATATTATCACTAGAGTAGTAGTAAACCTGCTGCCTTGTAGTCCTCTGTTTTCATGAGCTATAGATAACCCAATCCCACCACTGATTGCACAGAGTGTACACCGAAAGCTGGCAATGAATGGTGTATAAGATGATTTACATAGCTCAGAATTTAGAAAATAAGTAGGTGCACAGCAGATAAAACAATTATTTTATGAAATCGATAGCACAAAACTGTTTAGGCTATATATTTATGAAATCAGGGTTTCTATCCCTATATCATGCTGCTCTCAGATGGGGTATTAAAAATCTGATGACAAAATCACCCTTAAATATTTATATCAAACAAAACCTCTAAAAACTTTGCAGCACTTCTTTAAATGTGCTACTTAGTAACATACAGTCATATGAAAAAGTTTGGGCACCCCTATTAATTTTAACCTTTTTTCCTTATAACAATTTGGGTTTTTGCAACAGCTATTTCAGTTTCATATATCTAATAACTGATGGACTCAGTAATATTTCTGGATTGAAATGAGGTTTATTGTACTAACAAAAAATGTGCAATCCGCATTTAAACAAAATTTGACCCGTGCAAAAGTATGGGCACCCTTATCAATTTCTTGATTTGAACACTCCTAACTACTTTTTACTGACGTACTAAAGCACTAAATTGATTTTGTAACCTCATTGAGCTTTGAACTTCATAGGCAGGTGTATTCAATCATGAGAAAAGGTATTTAAGGTGGCCACTTGCAAGTTGTTCTCGTATTTGAATCTCCTATGAAGAGTGGCATCACAGGCTCCTCATAACAACTCTCAAATGATCTCAAAACAAAGATTATTCAACATAGTTATTCAGGGGAAGGATACAAAAAGTTGTCTCAGGGATTTAAACTGTCAGTTTCCACTGTGAGGAACATAGTAAGGAAATGGAAGAACACAGGTACAGTTCTTGTTAAGCCCAGAAGTGGCAGGCCAGGAAAAATATCAGAAAGGCAAAGAAGAAGAATGGTGAGAACAGTCAAGGACAATCCACAGACCACCTCTAAAGACCTGCAGCTTCATCTTGCTGCAGATGGTGTCAATGTGCATCGGTCAACAATACAGCGCACGTTGCACAAGGAGAAGCTGTATGGGAGAGTGATGCAAAAGAAGCCGTTTCTGCAAGCACGCCACAAACAGAGTCACCTGAGGTATGCAAAAGCACATTTGGACAAGCCAGTTACATTTTGGAAGAAGGTCCTGTGGACTGATGAAACAAAGATTGAGTTGTTTGGTCATACAAAAAGGCGTTATGCATGGAGGCAAAAAACACAGCATTCCAAGAAAAGCACTTGCTACCCACAGTAAAATTTGGTGGAGGCTCCATCATGCTTTGCGGCTGTGTGGCCAATGCCGGCACCGGGAATCTTGTTAAAGTTGAGGGTCGCATGGATTCAACTCAGTATCAGCAGATTCTTGACAATAATGTGCAAAAGTTGAAGTTATGCAGGGGATGGATATTTCAGCAAGACAATGATCCAAAACACCGCTCCAAATCTACTCAGGCATTCATGCAGAGGAACAATTACAATGTTCTGTAATGGCCATCCCAGTCCCCAGACCTGAATATCATTGAAAATCTGTGGGATGATTTGAAGCGTGCTGTCCATGCTTGGCGACCATCAAACTTAACTGAACTGGAATTGTTTTGTAAACAGGAATGGTCAAATATACCTTCATCCAGGATCCAGGAACTCATTAAAAGCTACAGGAAGCAACTTGAGGCTGTTATTTTTGCAAAAGGAGGATCTACAAAATATTAATGTCACTTTTATGTTGAGGTGCCCATACTTTTGCACCAGTCAAATTTTGTTTAAATGCGGATCGCACATTTTCTGTTAGTAGAATAAACCTCATTTCAATCCAGAAATATTACTCAGTCCATCAGTTATTAGATATATGAAACTGAAATAGCTGTTGCAAAAACCCAAATTGTTATAAAGAAAAAAGGTTAACATTATTGGGGTGCCCAAACTTTTCCATATGACTGTAATCTTATTAGAAATGTTTCCTATGTAGCCAAGCCATTTCACACTGATGATTAAATGGGCAACAATGTTTTGAACTTTTTATTTTCAGGCTACATATCACACCACCCACTACAGCTTTGAATGTGAGACTATCTTCAATGTACTGTTGTGCTCAAAAGTTTACATACCCTGGCAGTTATTTTGGGTGAAGCCATTTATTGTCAAATTAGTGTTTTCTCTTTTTAAATCATAATAACAACCAAAAACATCCAAATAACCCTAATCAAAAGTTCACATACCCTAGTGATTTTGGCCTTATAACATGCTCAAAACTTGACAAAAATGGGTTTTAATGGCTAGTAAAGGTAACATCCTCCCCTGTGACCTGTGTACTTGTAATCAGTGTATGCATAAAAGCTGGGTGAGTTTCTCAGATCCAGACAGACGCTTGCATCTTTCACCAACCCAGTGATGTTTCTGGATTGTGAGTTATGGGGAAAACAAATGAATTGTCAATGGATGTATGAGAAAAGATAGTTGAACTGTATAAAACTTGAAAGGGATACAAAAAGATATCCAGGAATTGATAATGCCAGTCAGCGGTTTTCAAACTGAGATTAACAAATGGAAAATCAGGGGCTCTGTAAAAACAAAACCATGATAAGATAGATCAACGAAAATTTCAGCCACAACTGCCAGGAAAATTGTTCCGGATGCAAAGAAAAACCCCAAAAAAACATCAGCTGAAATACAGGACTCACTGAAAACTAGCAGTGTAGCTGTTTCAAGATTCACAATAAGGAGGCACTTGAAGAAAATTGGGCTGCATGGTCAAGTCACCAGTAGAAAGCCATTACTGTACAAATGCCACAAAGTATCTTACCTACAATACGCCAAACAGCACAAAGAAAAGCCTCCAAACTTCTGGAACAAGGTAATTTAGAGTGAAGAGATCAAATGAAACTTTTTGGCCATAACCATAAATGTTACATTTGGAGAGGTGTCAACAAGGCCTATGATGAAAGCAACACCATTGCTACTGTAAAGCATGGAGGTGCATGACTGATGATGTGGGGATGTGTGAGCTACAAAAGCACAGAAAACTTAGTCGAAGTTGAAGGAAAGATGAATGCAGCATGTTATGAGCAAATACTGGAGGCAAATTTGCACTCATCAGCCTGGAAGCTGTGGGACGTACTTGGAGGTTCCAACATGACAATGATTAAAAACACAAGGCCAAATTGACCTGTCATTAGCTATAACAGAACAAAGTGAAGGTTCTGGAGTGGCCACCTCAGTCTCCTGACCTCAATATCATTGAGCCACTCTTTGGAGAACTCAAGTGTGTAGTTCATGCAAGAAAGCCTAGGAATTTAGAGGAACTGAAGGCTTTTTGCCAAGAAGAATGGGCGGCTTCACCATCTGAGAAAATAAAGAGCCTAATCCACAACTACCGCAAAAGACTTGAAAGTGTCATTGATGTTAGAGAGGGCAATACACGGTATTAACAACTGAGGTATGGGAACGTTTTATCAGGGTCATTAGGATGTTTTTGGTTGTCAATATGATTTAAAAAGAGAAAACACAGTAACTTGACAAGGAATGGCTTCATCCAACCACTAACCATGAGTGGAAAAAAAGTTTTCATGTTATCACTCGTATTCTCTGAAAAAAGGCCAAGAAAGCAAAAAAAATCTGATTTATGCTCCCCTTCTTCTGAGAGCCATATCGTTTTTATTTTTTCATCAATCTTGCCATATGAGCACTTTTTCTGTGGGACGAGTTGTACTTTTAAACTATGAGTTTTACCATATAATGTGCTGAAAAATGGCAAAAAATTCCAAGTGTGGAAAAAGTGCAAAAAAAGTGCGATTACACGATGGTTTCTGGGGTATTTTATTCCCCGTGTTGACTACATGGTCAAACTGATGTGTCGGTGTGATGCTTCAGGTCAATATGAGTTTGTAGATACCAAACAGGTATAGGTTTACTTTTATCTACGAGGTTAAAATAAATTCAGAAGTTTGTCCAAAAAAGTGGCACACTTTAGCATAATTTTCTGTAACCTGTAGCTCTCTCATTTTTCAGGATATGGGGCTCAGTGAAAGCTTATTTTTTGCATCTCAAGCTGACATTTTTAATTGTATTATTTTTGATCATTTTGATCGCCCGTTATTGCATTTTGCGCAACATTTGTAATAACCAAAAAACGTAACTTTGGGGTTTGGTAAATGGTGCAGCAGCAAAAAAATTCCAATCAGATTAATTGATTTTATATATTGGTAGATTTGGCATTTCTGAACACAGTGATACCAAATATGTGTATATTTATTATTTTTTTAACCCTTTAATTTTAAATAGCGCAAATGAGGGCTGATTTGAACTTTTAAGGGTTTTTATTTTTTTTTATTTTTTAATTTTACTTTTTTTTTTACTTTTTTTATTATTGTTTTTTGCTTATTTTTTATTTAAATAGTCCCGCTAGGGGACTATAAGAATCAGCAGTCTGATCGCTTGTTAATTTCTAGCAATCAGAGCAGTACAGCTCTTATCAGCAGAAATGTTTCTCTCCTGTTATAGCCAGCGCTCTGTCAGCTGTAACAGGAACTATGTCATGATAGTGACAGGAGTTGTCAAATGACCCTGTGCTACTATGGCAACTATCGGCTCCCCATGTTCGCATCACTGGGTCTCCGATGGCGGCGGGGAAAGGCAACTTTCCTGCTTTGGCCATTTAAATGGCGCTGTCACATTTTGACATGCGATATAAGGGTCTAACGGGCATATGTGGATCATAGATTCACCTGGGCCTCATAGTCACACATGTCAGCTGTTCAAATCAGACATGTGTAGGAATCATACCTTACACCGACATGATCTAGGATGTACCCAGTACGTCCAGTGTCGGTAAGAGGTTAACATAGATGCACAAACAAAGTGTAATGTTACTTGTTTTTGGAAAAACAATTGAGAAACATTCAAATGCATTTACTAGTTATACATTTTCATTTCTTAATTATATGTGAAGTTTCAATCATTTTCATTTTCAATTAACAATTTAATTCAACGTATATATTGCGGTACATAAATGGATCTGCAACACTGTGCTTAATTGAATATGCAACACAGATGTTATTATATTTCTGCACTTGTGAATGGCATTTTCATATTTGCAGGAACCCGTATGTAATATTTCCATCAAAACTGCTGCATTAGTTATTTAGATATTTTCAATCTATGCTGCAGGACCACAAAATTAAAATGCGCTACTTGTGTCAAACATCACAAAATTACTGTTTGTTTATTTTTTAGGTGCTAATAAAAAAGATTAATGGTACTGCTGGATAATGAAACAATCTGTTACACAGCAAGCGGAGGAATACCGAATGGAACTGGATCAACATATTTTTTTTTAAACGAAAGCTTCATTTTCATTGCAGAAATGATTATCTTGTGACCTTTTAGCACTAAAGTAACATTAAGGTAAATTATTTTCAACCAATTTCTAAATGTCATAGTTACTTTTCCTTCAACAAGAACACATTAACACATTAGCATCTAATTTTTATGATAGCTGATAGCCATGGTACCCAAATCCCACACAGAATTAAACTCTTGTCCTTCTATCTCTTGCTAAAGCGATCATTATTTAAAGAAGGTCTTATCTGACAAGCAATGTGGGCATGTTTATCCAGTTTTGTGATTTGGAATAATTTAGGACTATATGCCATCTGGAGAGTGCAAGGCAATATTTAGGAAACTGCTTCCATGAGACTGGAAGTAAAAACAGAACCATAAATTCACCACAGTAATAAATTTACAGTTTTCGATCTTAATAATGGTATGGCAGGTTTGTCCCACATTTTTTGAAGATTGCCTTTTTACCTATATATCACAGATATGGAACTGCATGTCTTTAATACTCCCATATATTTTAATGTATACTAATAAAGTATATAGTAAACAGACATTCTTTTATCATCAGGTTAGCTAATGTTAATTTATCAGCACATCTGCGTATTCACTGGAAACTGTTGTTGACATATATTTTGTGAATGGCCATCACATACAAGATTTAGATCAAGCCTAAAATATACTTTTTCATCACAAAATATTATTCAACACAGGAAAAAGGAAAAAAGTAGCAACTCATCGGGGGATGAGATCAAGTCTTCTTCATCGTGCAAACACGGGTAACATGTAGTGCGGGGAGGGGGAGCCTAAGCCTCGGACAATGGGGACCATTTCTATAAAGTTACATAGTTACAGTGGTTGAAAAAAGACCTAGGTCCATCTAGTTCAACCTTCCTCCACCAGTTCTACATTTTATCATAAAGTCATTTATAACCAACAATGTTGTGTGTACTGAGGAAATCATCCAGGCCTTTTTTAAAAGCTGTCATAGTTACTACCATTACTACCTCTTGTGGTAGCGCATTCCACAGTCTGACTGCTCTAACTGTAAAGAACCTTTTCCTATTTAACTGCCAGAATCACTTTTCTTCCACTCGCAGTGGTCCTTAGTACTGTCTTTTGAAGAATAAGTCATGTACCAGTCCTTTATATTGACCACACATGTATTTATACATATAAATGAGATCTCCTCTGAGACATCTTTTTTCTAAGCTAAACATATCTAACTTTTTCAACCTATCATCATATGGGAGGCCTTCCATTCCTTGTAATAGTCTAGTTACCCGCCTTTGAACTGATTCTAACTTCTGTATATCCTTCTTAAAATGTGGAGCCCAAAACTGGATCCCATATTCCAGATGTCGCCTTACAAGTGATTTATAGAGGGGTAACAATACGTTGGCATCCCGGGATCTAATCTCTCTTTTTATACACCCTAAAATCGTGTTTGCTTTAGCAGCTGCTGCTTGACATTGAGTGCTGCTGCTCAGCTTATTTGTAATGAGAATATCCAAGTCCTTCTCCTGTTCTGTAGTCCCGAGTTTACTTCCATTTAATGTATATGCTGCTATAGGATGACTCCATCCTAGGTGCATTTCATGCTAGTGTGGCGCTTCTAGGACCCGTAGAAGCACCAGGGCAGGTGTCCCATATCTGCAATAGCTGTCTGGTTCCTTAAACCTGTGTGAAGCTGATTGTTACTCATCTGTGGTGCCTGGTCTTTCCTCTCCTCACAAACTATTTTGTTTTCAAAGTCATTTCAAATTAATAATTTCTAATGATGAGAGAATGTGCTCGCCACTGCTCATTAATCGATCGAGCATTGGTGTTCTCGGGTACTCTCGAAGCTCGGCCAAGTATAGCGGGCACTCAGATGTTTCATCTCGCTTCACTGCATGATATGTGCAGGTCCCCTATGAAGAGCCCTGCACAGTCTCTGAATACCTCTCACTGGTGTTAAAGCAACATTTTTGGATGTAGTGTGTCAAATGAAAAAAACGATTTGTTGCAAAACGATTAACCTAATACAGATTACACTTAAAACATTGTTAAAATAAAGCAAAGGAAAAGTCATAGATAGAGGATCAACAATGGCTTTTTTGAAGAGGGGTTAATATACAAGTGTTCCCCAATGCAGTTATTTCATCTTTACACCTCCATGCTTCCACTATAATGATTATACTGGACACCCTCAGCATACAACAATGCTGTTACTGAATAAAAAAATGCAAAAAAGAACCAACACCAATATTACAATCATACTGTGACCATATAAGAGTTCTCTGTATACTAAATGTAAGTACAGTAAAGTTATATCTGGTGACTCAGAGATGTTCTCTCGTATTAAAGTTGTTTTCTTTACCTATATTTTTCATCTGGCCCAGACCACCATCATAACTTCTTCCAGAACTTACCTCAACTTGCACAAACTCCCTATTCTGATGCTCTATTTCACCTCTGATAACTTCCTTATCTGCACATTTTACAGCATTGCTTTATGTCCCAAATACTTAAGAAATATTGGTTTCATTGCTATAATTACATCTAAATAAGTAGTGCCATACAGAAAACATTCTGAAAAAAAAAGCCAGAAGATTCCCTTAAAAATAATATTGTGTCCCAGACAATAATTCACCATACAGTAAAAGTGCCATCTTTTGTGCCTCACAAAGAAATATTGATCTTCCCTAAATAGTAATGATGCTTTTCCTTGTCCCTAGCATAGTAATAATTGTTAGAGCAACAGCTGCAGTTTATTTTGGAGGGACTTTGTTAAGCAGAAAGCAAATGGTGCTTTAACTGTTACAGTTTATGTGCACGTAATTCCTCCTGATTTTATATTATTTGTGACCTCTTACTTTTGTTTGTGTCTTGTCCTTTTTTCTAGTAAATAGTTTTATACCCAAAAAGGACAAAAGTATTTTAGGAGTGATACCTTTTTTGGCTGACCAGAAAACAAGCTTGCAAGCTTTAAGAGCACAAAGGCTTCTTCTTCAGGCAAATTTACAAATGAATAATTGAGAGAAAAGCACAATATTTAAGAATAGTGATGAGCAGACCCTGACTGTAAAAGTCCAGATCCATATTGGTTCAAAAGGACCCGATTACCGACCCCGGCCAGATGTTCTCAGGGAACAATTCAGATCGGCAACTAAAAAAAATAAAGGAAAAATAAAGAAAAAAATGGAGAAAGCAGGCACATTATACTTACCGAGTTTCTCGTGCAGCTGTACACTGCTTCACACTTCTTTTGGGGCCGCTTATTAACCTTATACATATGCACTGCTTCCCACACACACCAGCATTCTCTGATTGGTTGCAGGCAGACGCACCCCCACCCTGTGTCTGCATCAGATTTCAGCACCAAATTTGAACCTTCCGATAGAAAACCACACGGAAATGGCATTAAAACTGTTTGTGTGCTTTTTTTTTGCCAAGAGGTCCAGAGTTGGTGCAGAAACCTTTACACCTGCATCAAACCTTCACCTTCTAGCAAAAAATTGCATTAAAACCAAATGCGGTATTGATGCAATTTTTTGGTCAGGAGGTGTAGATTGGTATTAGGAATACGGTGTAACAATTTCAAGACCAAATCAGCATCTCATGAAAAAAAAAACAAACATGGTTTTCTGGCAGGAAATTCTGGTCTGTGAAGTATGTAACCTCACTGAGGTCCCTGATATTAATGAGGTCATTTGAGGTCAGGTTACCTGCGATCACAGATGGAGGATGGTGGAAGCCTCCAGTTGTGGCTGCAAATAACCTGAGTGACGTCAGCACTTATCGCTGCGGCTCAGCCTTTGCCTGAGGCTCACAACGGGCTTTCATATTCTATGCCCACATGCTGCGTCTTCAGTAGAGATGAGCCACCCCCCTAAAGTTCGAGTTCGGTTTGGTTCATCAAACAGTGCCACGCTCGACGAGCCGTTCGATGAACCTCTCGAACCCCATTGAAAACAATGGGAGACAATCACAAACATATAAATACACATTATAAATGTACACATACAGTTAATAAACATTGCCATAAGACTTATCGGTGCCCGCGATGCGTCCTGCACACTGTCTCCTGCCGCTTTTCCATCGGTAATCGCTGCGTCTTCCCGATAACCAGCAGTGATGACAGGACCTATCGTGACGTCAAAATAGCCATGTGACCAGTCACGTGTCTATTATCTCATTGGCTAAAGAGTGGTCACATGGCTAGACGTCATGTCCTGTCCTAGGTCCTGTCACTGCATCTCTCCAGTACGCGGTGATCGTTTGTGTATCGCCGTGTACCGGCGACATGCTCTGGCATGTGGACGACTCCCCGTTCCTGCATGGGGCGCTCTTTACAGAGTCAGCCCACATGGAAGGACTGGCTGTCACAGCCGGTAAATAGCGGCACCGGGAATCACATGATTGGAGCACCGTTGCTATGGCAACCCGGCTGTGAGCGGTGAAGTCACCGCTTACAGCCGGCAGCCTGTGGTCACTCTCACTGAGTGATTTCTGCACGGGGCAGCAGCGTCTTTCTCCCATGCAGTGAAGCCTGATGTAGCAGAGCTGCATGGGTTGAAGGAGAAAGAAGACAGAAGACCATGGATCGTGGAGGGCTGACAGGGAGTAATAAATATGGAGTCTCTAATGTGTCAGTGTATTTATTTCTATTAAAGTATGTTTTCTCTGTGTGGTGTCTTTTTTTTTAACCCTTTATTGGAAATTCTTAATGGCCGGTCAAACATGCCTAACATTAAGAATCTCTGGCTTAATACTAGCTAGTAAACCAAAGCTAGTATTAACTCATAATTACCCAGCGAGCCACCATCACCAGGGCAGCTGGAAGAGTTGGATACAGCGCCATATGATGGCGCTTCTATGAGAGCGCTATTTTCTGGGGCGGCTGCGGACTGCAATTCGCAGCAGAGGCGCCCAGAAAGCTCGGGCTAACCTGTGCTGAGGATTCCAATCCCCAGCTGCCTAGTTGTACCCGGCTGGACACAAAAATGGGTCAAAGCCTACGTCGTTTGTTTTTTTTTTTAATTATTTCATGAAATTCATGAAATAATTAAAAAAAAGGGCTCCCCTATATTTTAGTTCCCAGCCGGGTACAAATAGGCAGCTGGGGGTTGGGGGCAGCCCATACCTTCCTGCTGTACCTGGCAAGCATACAAAAATATGGCAAAGCTCACATATTTTTTTTTTAGTTTTTTGGGAAAAAAAAAATGCTTCCCTGGATTTTCCATTGACAGTGAAGGTAACACCAAGCAGTGGGGGTTAGCAGCCAGTAGCTGCTTGGATTACCCCTATCTAGCAATACAAAAAATGCAGCGGGAGCCCATATATGGTTTTTTTATTATTTATTTAAATAACTAAAAAAAATTGGCTTCCCTGTATTTTGATTGCCTGACATGACAGTGCTGTAAAAATAAATCATTAAAAAGGGGTGCTTAGCCTTGTAGTTACCAAAAACACCAAATAAATTTAAAAAAAAAATGACGTGGGGTTCCCCCTATTTTTGTAGCCAGCTAGGGTAAAGTAGACAGCTGCAGCCTGCAGACCACAGCTGGCAGCTTCACCTTGGCTGGTAATCCAAATCTGAGGGCACCCCACGCTGATATTTTAAATTAAATAAATAATTTAAAAAAAAAAACACGTGGGAGTCCCCCCAAAATTGGATCACCAGCCAAGGTAAAGCGGACAGCTGGGGTCTGATATTCTCAGACTAGGATGGTCCATGGTTATTGGACTCTCCCCAGCCTAAAAATAGCAGGCCGCAGCTGCCCCAGAAGTGGCGCATCCATTAGACGTGCCAATCCTGGTACTTCGCCCCAGCTTATCCTGTGCCCTGGTGCGGTGGCAAACGGGGTAATATATGGGGTTAATACCAGATGTGTAATGTCACCTGGCATCAAGCCCTGGGGTTCGTGAGGTCAGGCGTCTATCAGATACCCGACATCACCAACCCAGTCAGTAATAAAAAAAAATATACGGCAAACACATTTTTATTTGAAAAAACACTCCCCAACACATTCCCTCTTTCACCAATTTATTAGAAAGAAAAACAAATCCAGGTCTGCTGTAATCCAAGGGGTTCCCATGACGATCCATACCATAGTCATTGTCCCAGTCAATGAAGAACAGAATGTTCCCTATTGGCTGGGAGAGCAATGCAGTGACCTGAGCTAACATCAATAGGTCAGCCCAGGTCACTGCAGGGCATGACGAGTGCTGCTGTCAGGAGTGAGGTACATTACCTGCGGTGACGATCTCCTGCACTGCTGACAGCAGATCTGCACTGACTTCAATGACCGCCTCCTTCACAGCCAAGTATCACGGGTGCCTGTGACGTCACCACTAGTCACAGTCTCGGGTCGACAGCGAGAGGAAATGTGAAACGGCGGCCATGGAAGACAGTGACATCGCTCTGAGGTCGGGAGGATGGGACTTCATCACCGCAGGTAAGCCGAGCGGGGTAATGTGTGCGGAGTGCGAGGTGGGTTGCACCAAGCGCGGTAATGTGTGCAGAGTGCCAGGTGGGTGGAACCAAGCGCGGTAATGTGTGCAGAGTGCCAGGTGGGTGGAGCCAAGCGGGGTAATGTGTGCGGAGTGTGAGATGGGTGGAGCTAAGTGGGGTAATGTGTGCGGATTGCAAGGTTGGTGGAGCCAAACGGGGCCATGTGTGCGAAGTGCTAGGTTGGTGGAGCCAAGCGGGGTAATGTGTGCAGAGTGCCAGGTGGGTGGAGCCAAGCGGGGTAATGTGTGCGGAGTGCGAGGTGGGTGGAGCTAATCAGGGTAATGTGTGCGGAGTGCGAAGTGGTGGAGCCTGTCGGGGCCATGTGTGCTGGCGGCGGAGTGCGAAGTGGGTGGAGCCTAGTGGGGCCATGTGGCCCTGAGGACGTCAGTGCCGGGGATTGCATGGCTGGGGACAGGTGAGTGTGAGATTGTATGTGTGCGTGTACATGCCGAGTTTAGGAGGGGGCGGAGCCCAGCGGGGAAGTGTCGGCTCCCTGCACACGTGACTAGGGTAAATATCGGGTTACCAAGCAAAGCGCTTTGCTTGGATACCTGTTATTTATCTTGGTTACTAGGCTACCAGAGATGGCTCCCTGCACACTGTAGCTGTAAAAAGCCCTGCTTTTGGTGATCGAACCGTTCTCAAACGTAACTCAAACTGTCGAGCTTTTATCAAAAAGCTCGAGTTCGACTTCGATCTCGAGCACCCCCAAAATCACTCGAACATGAAAATGGCAAACCTCGAACATCGCTCAACTCTAGTCTTCAGTATTGTAGCACAGCTGAAATTGTTGTGGTACCTTGTGTGGATTACATAGGACCAGGGTATTTTGGGGTTTAAAAAAGGGGGAAAAGGGTGTTTTTTTGTATTTTATTTCAAATAAAGGATTTTTGGGGTGTTTGTGTTTATTTACTTTCACATACAGGATTTATAATAGGGGTTTCATAGACCCTTCCCATTACTAATCTAGGGCATAGTGGCAGCTGTGAGCTGTCATTAACTCCTTATTACACCGATTGCCACTGTATCTGTGCAATCGAGATGAACTGGTTATGGGATTGTTGCATTTTCTGAATGCAACAATCCTGGGCAGCTGCAGGCTGCTATTTTTAGGCTGCTGTTTCCCAATAAGCATGGGTAACCCTAGCCTGAGAATACCGACTCCAAGCTGTCAGCTTTATCATGACTGGAGGAGACCGAACGCCATTTTTTAAAATTATTTATTTAAATATTTTTTTTAAAAGAGGATCATGCGATCCCTCTTATTTTCATACACTGTATCCCTATTATTTTACTCACTATATGTCTTGATGTGCCTTCCTTTACATTGCCTGCCATTTATCCTCTCCTGCTGGCCTGTGCTGCCCTCTTGTGTACACCTTTCCCTGAAAAAACAGTGCATATTTTAATTATCATTACTAAAGATTTATTTTTTTCACCTTTCCAAATGGCTATCTTTTTATCTTTGGGTGTTACTGCTGTCACTGTATTTACACATTGAGATAACAGGGTTTTTGATGAAGCACACAACTAAATGAGAGTCATGATTAAAAGACCTGTTTTTAAAGTTGTTAATGGTGAAGACTGGTGATTTTGCAAAATATATAACTGTGGATTGTCAACAGCTTAGAGGGAGGAAGGGCAGTAAGCAGCTAAGGGGTACTTTGCACACTACGACATCGCAGCTGCGATGTCGGTGGGGTCAAATCGAAAGTGACGCACATCCGGCGTCGCTGTCGACATCGGAGTGTGTAAATCGTTTTTGATACGATTAACTAGCACAAAAGCGTCGAAATCGTATCATCGGTGTAGCGTCGGTCATTTCCATAATTTTAGAAGGACCGATGTTACGATGTTGTTCCTCGTTTCTGCGGCAGCACACATCGCTGTGTGTGAAGCCGCAGGAGCGAGGAACATCGCCTTACCTGCGTCCCAGCTGCAATGAGGAAGGAAGGAGGTGGGCAGGATGTTTACGTACTGCTCATCTCCGCCCCCCTGCTTCTATTGGCCGCCTGCCGTGTGATGTCGCTGTGACGCCGCACGACCCGCCCCCTTAGGAAGGAGGTGGTTCGCCGGTCAGAGCGACATCGCAGGACAGGTAAGTGCATGTGAAGCTGCCGTAGCGATAATGTTTGCTACGGCAGCTATCACAAGATATCGCAGCTGCGAAGGGGGCGGGGACTATCGCGCTCGGCATCGCTACCATCACATTGCGATGTCGTAGTATGCAAAGTACCCCTAACTGCTGTACTGACGTTAATGGGCTGGAAAGTTCTGACTAGTATGTTAGGAGTTAACTGCTTTTCAGGATTGCAACTGCTGAGCACATGTAGCCAGGGTCTGAAGCACCTACTAATGGCTGAGCTCTTTGGAAACTGGCAGTGCACCTTTCAACATAAAAGCTATCATTCCAATAAAATGATGGATATAAAAAGTAAACTTGTATATTTTCATGCTGTGTAATGAACTAAAGCAATTTAATACCATGTACAGTACAGACCAAACGTTTGGACACACCTTCTCATCTCTAAAACAACTGTTAAGAGTAGACTTCATGCAGCAGGCCTTCCTGGTAAAATAGCTGCTAGAAACCACTGCTAAGGACAGGCAACAAGCAGAAGAGACTTGTTTGGGCTAAAGAACACAAGGAATGGACATTAGACCAGTGGAAATCTGTGCATTGGTCTGATGAGTCCAAATTTGAGATCTTTGGATCCAACCACCATGTCTTTGTAGAAAATGTGAACGGATGGACTCTACATGGCTGGTTCCCACCGTGAAGCAGGGAGGAGGAGCTGTGATGGTGTAGGAGTGCTTTGCTGGTGACACGGGTGGGGATTTATTCAAAATTGAAGGCATACAGAACCAGCATGCCTACCACAGCATCTTGCAGTGGCATGCTATTCCATCCGTTTTGCGTTTAGTTGGACCATCATTTATTTTTCAACAGGACAATGACCCCAAACACACCTCCGGGCTGTGTAAGGGCTATTTGACTAAGAAGGAGAGTTATGGGGTGCTACGCCAGATGACCTGGTCTCCACAGTCACCAGACCTGAACCCAATCGAGATGGTTTGGGGTGAGCTGGACTGCAGAGTAAAGGAAAAAAGGGCCAACAAGTGCTAAGCATCTCTGTGAACTCCTTCAAGACTGTTGGAAAGCCATTTCCGGTGACTACCTCTTGAAACTCATCAAGAGAATGCCAAGAGTGTGCAAAGCAGTAATCAAAGCAAAAGGTGGCTACTTTGAAGAACCTAGAAGATAAGATATTTTTAGTTGTTTCACACTTTTTTAAGTATTTCATTCCACATGTGTTAATTCATAGTTTTGATGCCTTCAATGTGAATCTGCAATTTTCAGAGTCCTGAAAATAAAGAAAACTCTTTGAATAAGAAGGTGTGTCCAAACTTTTGGTCTGTACTGTAAATACTCCATTATGAGACGCACTGGCAATTCTACTGACAGAAACTCATAGGAATATTAACAATCATAATATAGAGAAAACGATGCTTGATAAAATGTGGTGTCATCTTTACTGTAGTGCTCCATACAAGGCTTTTACACACATATATCTGTGTTTAATTGTTTAGCACAACACATATTGCAAAAATAATATTTACCAAACTTTTTTTAAATTAACCAGTGTAATTACATTTTTGTAAACAAAATACAAAAAGTCTACCATGGTCTTTCACATATAGGAAATGCATATTGAACTAAGATTCATCATCTTTAAATGTTAGCTGTCTTATAAATCAATTTGACTTATGTCATGAAACAAGAAAACTGACTTGTTAGCTAAAGAAAGTAGATAAATCAATTGTGTTGGCTTTTAAAATGTTTAAAGCATCTAGTTAATAATTGCTTTCCATGACAAGACCTTTCTTACTGCTTTCTTCAAGTTTTGTTTTTATCATCTTGGCATGTAATAAAGCCCTTTAAAATTCACCTGTCTTAATAATTTCATACTTTAGCATTAGTCTAAAGCCTCTAAAATGGATTTTTATAAGAATCATCAAGAGCCACTTATCAAATTCATATGCAATTCCATTATTTCTTTTATTTTTATGAGACCTCAGAATATCATCAGTTGTATATTCTAAAACCAGTATTCATAAGCCGGGATTGAAAAAGAAAAAGCTCGGCTCAACCCATATTTATCTAGCATCTAGTCCAAAAAGAAAAGATGCTAAATAAATGGGATGCCAGATATCAAATGGGAATACCTTGACATATAATACAGTTTTCTTTGTACGTTAAAGTAATCCTATCAGCAAATATAGTACATGCTACCAAAACCACTGACTAATATACAGTAAGTGTGTGTGTCAGACAAAAGTTTAATTAACATTCGGCAAGTTGAATCTTCTGCCCTATGTCACTCTAAGCTGGGGCTTCTGACTGTGAAAATGCCTTTCAGCATACATAGTAAACTCAAAGGACATCTTGCAACTGGGAACCCAAACCTGAAGTTAACACTGGTCAAAAGATGCAATGTGTCAAAGGCAGAGAGCAATGAGATTAGTATGCATTTTTTATGTTTTAACTTTTGCTTGCTCTTTACTGTTGAGCAAGAATGTGGTCACATCTGGCCGCCATTTTGCTGAAATTGAGCAAATTGAATTAGAAAAAAATCTGCATTGTCCAGAATGCTGATTTTACTAAAAGCTGGCTTAGGACAAAGCCGAAAGGATGATTAGTCGAGAATAGTGATGGGCGATCCCCCAATGGTCTTTATCGGGAACCTCGCCTGATTACTTTGTAAAGATCGGGACCATTAAGGGATGGGGCGGGGGTGGCTGTAAATAAAGAATATAGTTAATAATAAGCATTGTCATTATACTTACAGATCCCGTGATGTGTCATGCAGACTCTGTCTACCGGCCGCTTCTGCTTCTGAGTCAGATCATTGCTGTACCCCCGGGTTAAAGGACCTTCCATGACGTCATAGCCATGTGAAAAGTCTGATGGGAATATTGTACAGACATTGGCTTACAGACTGGTCACATGACTATACATATAAAATACAGGGAAGCCTATTATTTTTTTTTATTATTATTTAAAAAAATAATTAAAAAAAATGCGTGGGCTCCCGCCAGTCAGGTATAGCCAGGCAAAAGAGGGCTGGGATTTTCGGCAGGCCGCAGCCACCCCTGGAAATGGCACATTGTTTCTTAGCGCCTTTTCCAGGCACTTTACCCGGCTAGTCCAGCGGCCCTGGTGGCAGTGACACGCTGGGTAATAAAGGCATTAATACCATCTTTGTAATCTCAGATGGTACTAAGCCCGAAATTCATGATGTCACATCAACTTAATTATGGCCACCATGAATTTCTGGTAAACAGTAAAAAAAGCACAACACATAGAAACATTTTTTTATTAGAAATAAAACAAAAAAAAATTGAGACTCCATCTTTATTATAAAATACTCCTTAGTCAGACGTAGTTCACAGGGAGAGCTATGTCAGCGCTGCTTCATCACTCTGTAAAGACAAGCGGCTCTACAGAGAGAGAAGCAGAGAGAGCCATGTCAGCTCTCCTACATCGCTCTGTGCAGAGCGAGAAGCAGGCTGACAGTGAGGGTATGATTGCACTTGTGTCACATTGCATCACCCTGCATGGCCTGACGTTGTCGGGACAGGAGCGCCTCAGCTACATGGAAATACATGTAGCTGACCCGCTCCTGTCAGGAGATTGTGCACCGTGATGCGATGAGACACTCTCACAGTGACAGTCAAAATTCAGTTAACAGTACCTTTGATGATGTCATAGTAATGTGACCAGTCTGTAAGCCAATGTCTGTACAATATTCACACCAGACTGATCATATGGCTATGACATCATGCAAGGTTTTTTAGGCAGTGGTGCTTACCGGGGGGCACAGCAATGATCGGAAGCGGAAGCAGAAGCGACCAGGAGACAGTCAGCAGGATGTGTCGCGGGAACTGTATGATCATAATGTTTTTTAATAATGTGCTTTTTTTTACAGTCCCTGTCCCCGAACTGGACCCAATCTGTAACACGATCCTTCTCAGGAAAGCTTGTGATAAGGATCGTGTACACAATCACTATGTGATCGGTACAATCCCTGATTTTTACAGTTCAGGATCGCCCATAACTATTCAAGAAGGCAATTAAAAGCAGCTTTTTCCCACATGCGCTTCTAAAGTCTCGGACTGCATGCATGTATAGACAGCGACTTGGCAGTGTGGTCTGAGAAAAATCAGGACCTCACTTTCCAACTAGTCTCCTGGTGGTTTTTAAAGTATGCTATTTTTCGAAAAATTGTAGCTGTTCACTGTAAAACGTACATGGCTGGAATTATACAATTACAGTCTCATACATGTTAACTAGAGATGAGCGAACCGGTCCCGGTTCGGCTCGAGGCCGGTTCGCCGAACGGGGGTCCCGTTCGAGTTCGGCTCGTCGAACGTTCGACGAACCGAACTCGAACGTATAGGCTATAATGGGAGGCAATCACAAACACATAAAAATGCATGATAAATGTACACAAACAGTTAATAAACATTGCCATAACACTTACCAGTCCTCGCGATCCCTTCTGCACTCTGTCTCCTGCCGCTATTCCATCCGATGATCGCTGAATCCTCCCGGTGATGGCACTGCCAGCAGAGATGCAGGACCTATAGTGACGTCAAAATAGCCATGTGACCAGTCACGTGGATATTATCTCATTGGCTACAGACTGGTCACATGACTATGACACGTCATGTAGGACCTGCGAGTGCATCTCTCCGGTACACGGTGCACATTTGTGTATCGCCGTGTACCGGCGACATGCTCTAGCACACGGTCGACTCCCCGTTCCGTTAGGGACCGGCTGACACAGCCGGTCATTAACGGAGATCACCGTTGCCATAGCAACGCAGTTAGCGGTGATGTCACCGCTAACCGCGGCTCCGAGAGCACCGTTGCTATGGTAACGCGTCTGTCAGCGTTACCGCTGTTATCGCTGACAGCCAGCACTGATCACTCACGGAGTGAAGGCTGCACGCTGCTTCCCGATTGTAGTGATGATTGTAGTGAGGATGGAGGTTCCCCAGCCCCAAGTGATGAGCTGGTGAATCTCACCCTTCCTCACTACAATCGTCACTACTACTACACTAGTGAGGATTGTAGTGAGGATGGAGGTTCCCCAGCCCCAAGTGATGAGCTGGTGAATCTCATCCTCACTACAATTGTCACTACTACTACACTAGAAAGAAAGAAGACAGAAGAGCAGGATCGTGGAGGGCTGACAGGGGGTAATAAAGATGGAGTCTCTAATGTGTCTGTGTATTTATTTCTATTAAAGTATTTGTTCTCTGTGTGGTGTTTTTTTTTAACCCTTTATTGGAGATTCTTAATGGCCGGGTCAAACGTGCCTGACATTAAGAATCTCTGGCTTAATACTGGCTAGTAAAACAAAGCCAGTATTAACTCATGATTACCCAACAAGCCACCCGGCTCCAGGGCTGTTGGAAGAGTTGGATACAGCGCCAGATGATGGCGCTTCTATGAGAGCACCATTTTCTGGGACGGCTGCGGACTGAAATTCGCAGCAGAGGCGCCCAGAAACCTCGGGCTAACCTGTGCTGCAGATTCCAATCCCCAGCTGCCTAGTTGTACCCGGCTGGACACAAAAATGGGGCGAAGCCCACGTCATTTGTTTTTTAATTATTTCATGAAATAAGTGAAATAATTAAAAAAAATGGGCTTCCCTATATTTTTGGTTCCCAGCCGGGTACAAATAGGCAACTGGGGGTTGGAGGCAGCCCGTGGCTGCCTGCTGTACCTGGCTAGCATACAAAAATATGGCGAAGCTCATGTCCTTTTTTTTGTAGTTTTTTGGCAAAAAAAATAAAAAATGCTTCCCTGGATTTTCCATTGCCAGTGAAGGTAACACCAAGCAGTGGGGGTTAGCAGCCAGTAGCTGCTTGGATTACCCTTAGCTAGCAATACAAAAAATGCAGCGGGAGCCCATATATATTTTTTTTAATTATTTATTTAAATAACTAAAAATAAAATGGGCTTCCCTGTATTTTGATTGCTGGACATCACAGTGCTGTAAAAATAAATCTTTAAAAAAATGACGTAGCGCTCCGCGGTATTTTTGATTCTCAGCGCAGATAAAGCAGACAGCTATGGGTTGCCACCCCCATCTGCCTGCCGTTACCTTGGTTGGCAATCAAAATACAGGGAAGCCCATTAATTTTTTCTATTTAAAAAATAGTTAAAAAAAAAATGACGTTGGGTCCCCCCATTTTTGATAGCCAGCTAGGGTAAAGCAGACGTCTGTAGCCTGAAAACCACAGCTGGCAGCTTTACCGTGGTTGGGGATCCAATGTGGAGGTCCCCTCAGGCTCTTTTTTATAATTATTTTATAAATATTAATAATTACACAATAAAAGTAGGGTCCCCCCAAATTGGATCACCAGCCAAGGTAAAGCGGACAGCTGTGGTCTGGTATTCTCAGGGTGGAAAGGTCCATAGTTATTGGGCCTTCACAGCCTAAAAATAGCAGGCCGCAGGCACCCCAGACGTGGCGCATCCACTAGATGCGCCAATCCTGGCGCTTCACGCCAGCTCATCCCGTGCCCTGGTGCAGTGGCAAACGGGGTAATAAATCGGGTTGATACTAGCTGTAAAGTCACCTGAGATCAAGCCCAGCAGTTTGTGATGTCATGGCGTCTATTAGATACCCAACATCATAAACTGTTAGTACTAACAAAAACAAAAAATCGACAAAAGAAATTTATTTGAAAAAACAGTCCCCAAAACATTTCCTCTTTCACCAATTTATTGTAAGAAAAAAAATAAAGGGGTCCCACGACGACTCTGGACCGTCTAGAATATGGGGGGCAGACACTCAGGGAATGTATCCCCCATTTTCTAGGAGTGCGGACCCTTCATGTGAGGAGTGTGGGTGCAATGAATCTGCACTCACTCTCCCCGGGTCCACAGCAGCAAAGTCCATGTCGTAATGGTTGCTACCAAAGCTGCAATGCCCTGCTCATGAGGTAAGGGCATGCCTAATCAGGAGAACTACTGTAGAGGAAGCTCTGCTCACTGGTATATAGGTGCTCAGAGGTAATAATAGATAAAATTAGTGAGTAACCTCGGCACTCTAAATCTCCCAGACTAAGTCAGTAAGTCACAACGGATAGTAATGCAAAATCACTCTTTATTGGTCCGTATTAAGAAAACATTTTTTTTCATAAGCATATATGTTTTTGTCCAAAACAAGTTACAAATGACGTTTCGGCCTAAGCCTTCGTCAGATTGGACTTATCTGCATGTAATCATGAAAAATGACAATAATCAGTATCACATAAGAGTGAGAGAACAATAACATAAACTAGAACAATGTAGAGGTACAATTGGGATGCAGCAAAAAAATTGCAACACAGCAAGAAATGAAACACATGATACAAATGTCATAATACAGTACAAGGACAATATAGTAATGACAAATATGGGGTCAGAGTAGACTTAGACAGCTCTGGTACGAAAGAGATGTCAATCATAAAGTAACATGTGCAGTAGGTGTAGAGCTACAGTATGCATGGCAGAGCTAATGGGTAGACCGACCATAGAAAAAGAACAGAAAAAAAGTGGAGAAAAAGTGGAGAAAAAGTGGAGAATAAGTGGAGAATAAGTGGAGAAAAAGTGGAGAAAAAGTGGAGAATAAGTAAAGAAAAAGTGGAGAAAAAGTGGAGAAAAAGTGGAGAATAAGTGGAGAAAAAAGTGGAGAAAAAAGTGGAGGAAAAAGTGGAGAAAAAGTGGAGCAAAAGTGGAGAAAAAGTGGAGAATAAGTGGAGAAAAAGTGGAGAAAAAGTGGAGAATAAGTGGAGAAAAAGTGTAGAATAAGTGTAGAATAAGTGTAGAATAAGTGGAGAAAAAAGTGGAGAAAAAAGTGGAGAAAAAGTGGAGAATAAGTGGAGAAAAAGTGGAGAATAAGTGGAGAAAAAGTGGAGAAAAAGTGGAGAAAAAGTGGAGAAAAAGTGAAGAATAAGTGGAGAAAAAGTGGAGAAAAAGTGAAGAATAAGTGGAGAAAAAGTGGAGAAAAAGTGAAGAATAAGTGGAGAAAAAGTGGAGAAAAAGTGAAGAATAAGTGGAGAAAAAGTGGAGAATAAGTGGAGAATAAGTGGAGAATAAGTGGAGAAAAAAGTGGAGAAAAAAGTGGAGAATAAGTAAAGAAAAAGTGGAGAAAAAGTGAAGAATAAGTGGAGAAAAAGTGGAGAAAAAGTGAAGAATAAGTGGAGAAAAAGTGGAGAATAAGTGGAGAAAAAAGTGGAGAAAAAAGTGGAGAATAAGTGGAGAAAAAGTGGAGAATAAGTGGAGAATAAATGGAGAAAAAGTGGAGAAAAAGTGGAGAATAAGTGGAGAAAAAGTGGAGAAAAAGTGGAGAAAAAGTGGAGAAAAAGTGAAGAATAAGTGGAGAAAAAGTGTAGAATAAGTGGAGAAAAAAGTGGAGAAAAAAGTGGAGAAAAAGTGGAGAATAAGTGGAGAAAAAGTGGAGAATAAGTGGAGAAAAAGTGGAGAAAAAGTGGAGAAAAAGTGGAGAAAAAGTGAAGAATAAGTGGAGAAAAAGTGGAGAAAAAGTGAAGAATAAGTGGAGAAAAAGTGGAGAAAAAGTGAAGAATAAGTGGAGAAAAAGTGGAGAAAAAGTGAAGAATAAGTGGAGAAAAAGTGGAGAATAAGTGGAGAATAAGTGGAGAATAAGTGGAGAAAAAAGTGGAGAAAAAAGTGGAGAATAAGTGGAGAAAAAGTGGAGAAAAAGTGAAGAATAAGTGGAGAAAAAGTGGAGAAAAAGTGAAGAATAAGTGGAGAAAAAGTGGAGAATAAGTGGAGAAAAAAGTGGAGAAAAAAGTGGAGAATAAGTGGAGAAAAAGTGGAGAATAAGTGGAGAATAAATGGAGAAGAAGTGGAGAAAAAGTGGAGAATAAGTGGAGAAAAAGTGGAGAAAAAGTGGAGAAAAAGTGGAGAAAAAGTGAAGAATAAGTGGAGAAAAAGTGGAGAAAAAGTGGAGAAAAAGTGGAGAAAAAAGTGGAGAAAAAGTGGAGAATAAGTGGAGAAAAAGTGGAGAATAAGTGGAGAAAAAGTGGAGAAAAAGTGGAGAAAAAGTGGAGAAAAAGTGAAGAATAAGTGGAGAAAAAGTGGAGAAAAAGTGAAGAATAAGTGGAGAAAAAGTGGAGAAAAAGTGAAGAATAAGTGGAGAAAAAGTGGAGAAAAAGTGAAGAATAAGTGGAGAAAAAGTGGAGAATAAGTGGAGAATAAGTGGAGAAAAAAGTGGAGAAAAAAGTGGAGAATAAGTGGAGAAAAAGTGGAGAAAAAGTGAAGAATAAGTGGAGAAAAAGTGGAGAAAAAGTGAAGAATAAGTGGAGAAAAAGTGGAGAATAAGTGGAGAAAAAAGTGGAGAAAAAAGTGGAGAATAAGTGGAGAAAAAGTGGAGAATAAGTGGAGAATAAATGGAGAAAAAGTGAAGAATAAGTGGAGAAAAAGTGGAGAAAAAGTGGAGAAAAAGTGGAGAAAAAGTGAAGAATAAGTGGAGAAAAAGTGGAGAAAAAGTGAAGAATAAGTGGAGAAAAAGTGGAGAAAAAGTGGAGAAAAGTGGAGAAAAAGTGGAGAAAAAGTGAAGAATACGTGGAGAAAAAGTGGAGAATAAGTGGAGAATAAGTGGAGAATAAGTGGAGAAAAAGTGGAGTATAAGTGGAGAAAAAAGTGGAGAATAAGTGGAGAAAAAAGTGGAGAAAAAAGTGGAGAAAAAAGTGGAGAATAAGTGGAGAAAAAGTGGAGAAAAAGTGGAGAAAAATTGGAGAAAAAAGTGGAGAAAAAGTGGAGAAAAAGTGGAGAAAAAAATGTAGAAAAAGTGGAGAAAAAATGTAGAAAAAGTGGAGAAAAAATGGAGAAAAAGTTGAGCACCCTTTAGTGCCTTTCATGTGGCACTAAGGGGTGCTTAGCTTTGTATTTAGCCAAAAAAAGAAAAAAAAAATGACGTAGGGTTCCCCCTAGTTTTGTAGCCAGCTAGGGTAAAGCAGACGGCTGCAGCCTGCAGACCACAGCTGGCAACCTCACCTTGGCTGGTAATCCAAAACTGAGGGCACCCCACGCTGGTTTTTTAAATTAAATAAATAATTTTATAAAAAAACACGTAGGGGTCCCCCAAAATTGGATCACCAGCCAAGGTAAAGCAGACAGCTGGGGCCTGATATTCTCAGACTAGGGAGGTCCATGGTTATTGGACTCTCCCCAGCCTAAAAATAGCAGGCCGCAGCCGCCCCAGAAGTGGCGCATCCATTAGATGCGCCAATCCTGGTGCTTCGCCCCAGCTCATCCCGCGCCCTGGTGCGGTGGCAAACGGGGTAATATATGGGGTTAATACCAGATGTGTAATGTCACCTGGCATCAAGCCCTGGGGTTGGTGAGGTCAGGCGTCTATCAGATACCCGACATCACCAACCCAGTCAGTAATAAAAAAAAATAGACGACAAACACATTTTTATTTGAAAAAACACTCCCCAAAACATTCCCTCTTTAACCAATTTATTAGAATGAAAAACAAATCAAGGTCTGGTGTAATCCAAGGGGTTGCCATGACGACCCACACTGTCCCAGTCAATGAAGAGCAGAATGTTCCCCATTGGCTGGGAGAGCAATGCAGTGACCTGAGCTAACATCAATGGGTCAGCCCAGGTCACTGCAGGGCATGGCAAGTGCTGCTGTCAGCGAGGTACATTACCTGCGCTGATCTCCAGCACACTGACAGCCCCTGTCACTGAGCTCAATGACCACCCGGCGCCTTCCCCTCAAGTATCGCGAGAGGTCCGTGACGTCACCGCTTGTCAGTCTCGGGTCGGAAGCGAGAGGTGATGTGACAAGCGGCGGCCATGGACCATGGAGGAAAGTGACAGCGCTGAGGTCGGGATGGCGGGACTTCATCACCGCAGGTAAGCCGAGCGTGGGGGGGGTGGGGGGGGTGTATGTGTGTGTGTGTGTGTGTGTGTATGTGCATGTATGTGTACATGCCGCGGGCAGGAGGGGGCGGAGCGAGCTGAGCGGGGAAGTGTGGGCTTCCTGCACGTAACTAAGATAAACATCGGGTTACTAACCAAAGCGCTTTGCTTGGATACCCGATGTTTATCTTGGTTACCAGCTTCTGGCAGGCTGCCAGAGATGGCTCCTGCTCACTGTAGCTGTAAAAAGCCCTGCTTTTTGCTGCTAGAACAGTTCTCGAACGTATCTAGAACTATCGAGCTTTTGCAAAAAGCTCGAGTTCTAGTTCGATCTCGAACAGCCCCAAAAATCACTCGAGCCGCGAACTGGAGAACCTCGAACCGCGAACCACACTCAACTCTAATGTTAACTAGTGATGAGCGAGTACCAAAAAGCTCGGGTGTTCGAGGCTCGAGCCGAGCATCCCAAGATACTCGTGTACTCGGCCCGAGCACCGAGCCCAATGTTATCCTATGGGAGACCCGAGTATTTTTATGAAATGACCCCCCGGCAGCATGTAGAAACCCTAAAAATGTCACAAAAGTCTCAGAAGAGTGCTCAAATGACATGACAACAGCATGGGGAAGACCCCTTGAAGCATTTATCACTCAAAAGTCACAGCTGTTAACAATTTTGTCCGAGTTTTACGCCATTTTTACGGACTCACCAGAAAACCTTCCAAAATGACACCAAAAGAAATTTTCATGGCGGAAATGTTAAGGGCCATACCCAATAGTGAGATAGAGCTGGTTTACGTTACTTTTGGAGATTACATGAAAGATTTTACGTAAAACATTGTGTGGCACTCCGATGTCCCTGAGAAGAGACGTACATGAAGGCCTCATGAGTCTAATGTGCCCATTTTGAGGAAGTGAGTCCTTGTAGTATTTTCCTTTGCCAGGGCAGTCCAAAATTGTGAGGTTCACCAATGACCCTGCATACAGACGTGCATGAGGGCCTGTAAACCTGAAGTGCCCATTGTAAGGAAGTGGGTCTATTGTAGTATAGTCCTTAGGCAGGGCAGCCAAAAATTGGGAGGCTCCACATTGTCCCTGGATAGAGACGTGCATGATAGCCTGTAAACCTAAAGTGCCCATTGAAAGGAAGTGGGTCTATTGTAGTATAGCCCTTAGGCAGGGCAGCCAAAAATTGGGAGGCTCCACATTTTCCCTGGATAGAGACGTGCATGATGGCGTGTAAACCAGAAGTGCCCATTGTAAGGAAGTGGGTCTATTGTAGTATAGCCCTTAGGCAGGGCAGCCAAAAATTGGGAGGCTCCACATTGTCCCTGGATAGAGACGTGCATGATGGCCTGTAAACCTGAAGTGCCCATTGTAAGGAAGTGGGTCTATTGTAGTATAGCCCTTAGGCAGGGCAGCCAAAAGTTGGGAGGCTCCACATTGTCCCTGGATAGAGATGTGCATGAGGGCCTCAAAACAATGTTCCCATTGCAAAGGAGTGGGTCTCCTGTCGTTGTAATGCCCATTCTGAAAGAATGGGCGAAAAAATTTACCACTGGGGGTATACCTGAAACAACAGCCTAACTATTGTAACGGTCATCATGGTGGCGCATGAGGAGAAGGAGGAGCAGTCCAGCGATTAGCCAAACTCCAGAAGTGTGTACCCATGGGTGAGTGGAGGTACATGGCAAATTCACGTTACAAACTTTAAATTCCGCTCTCATTTGCTGGTGGTGTAGTGAAGTCTGGCCCAATCTGACCCTTGTTCATCTTGATCAGAGTCAGCCTGTCAGCATTTTCAGTTGACAGGCGCGTGCGTTTATCTGTAATGATTCCACCTGCGGCACTAAAAACACGCTCTGACAAAACGCTAGCAGCAGGGCAGGCCAGGACTTCCAAGGCGTAGAGAGCCAATTCATGCCACGTGTCCAGCTTGGATACCTAATAATTGTAAGTCACAGAGGATTGTCGGAGTACAGTTGTTCGATCTGCAAGGTACTCCTTGAACATCTGGACAAACTTAGGATTTCTTGTGGCACTACCCCGCACCTCAGGGGCTATGGTACGTGAGAGGCTGAGAAAACTGTCCCACATCTTAAAGACTGTTCCCCTACCTCTGGCAGATTGGACTTGTGCCCCTCTCGGCTGTACTCCTTGGTTCTCCACTGATTCCTGACCTATGCCGCTAGCGTTTTGTGAGGGGAATGCTTTGCCTGCTTCCGTGACTATGGCCTTCCGGAACTGCTGCATTTTGGTTGACCTCTCCGCCTCGGGAATAAGAGACATAAAATTCTCCTTGTAGCGTGGGTCTAACAGTGTTACCAACCAGTAATGATTGTCAGCCAAGATGTTCTTAACGCGAAGGTCACGAGACAGGCACCTTACCATAAAGTCAGCAATGTGCGCCAGACTCTTAACAGCCATCACTTCAGTATCCTGACTAGAGTTGAGCGCGGTTCGTGGTTCGAGGTTCTCCAGTTCGGGGCTCGAGTGATTTTTGGGGCTGTTCGAGATCGAACTAGAACTCGAGCTTTTTGCAAAAGCTCGATAGTTCTAGATACGTTCGAGAACGGTTCTAGCAGCAAAAAGCAGGGCTTTTTACAGCTACAGTGTGCAGGAGCCATCGCTGGCAGCCTGCCAGAAGCTGGTAACCAAGATAAACATCGGGTATCCAACCAAAGCGCTTTGGTTAGTAACCCGATGTTTATCTTAGTTACGTGCAGGAAGCCCACACTTCCCCGCTCAGCTCGCTCCGCCCCCTCCTGCCCGCGGCATGTACACACACACACACACACACACTCTCACTCACACACCCCCCCTCCCAGCTACAGTGTGCAGGAGCCATCGCTGGCAGCCTGCCACAAGCTGGTAACCAAGATAAACATCGGGTATCCAAGCAAAGCGCTTTGGTTAGTAACCCGATGTTTATCTTAGTTATGTGCAGGAAGCCCACACTTCCCGCTCAGCTCGCTCCGCCCCCTCCTGCCCGCGGCATGTATACATACATATACACACACGCACACACACACACACTCTCACACACGCACCCCCCCCCCATACCCCCCACCCCGCTCGGCTTACCCGCGGTGATGAAGTCCCGCCATCCCGACCTCAGCGCTGTCACTGTCCTCCATGGCCGCCGCTTGTCACATCACCTATCACTTCCGACCCGAGACTGACACTGGCGGTGACATTACGGACCTCTCGCGATACTTGATGTGAAGGCGCCGGTCATTGACCTCAGTGACAGGGGCTGTCAGTGTGCTGGAGATCAGCGCAGGTAATGTACCTCGCTGACAGCAGCACTTGTCATCCCCTGCAGTGACCTGGGCTGACCCATTGATGTTAGCTCAGGTCACTGCACTGCTCTCCCAGCCAATGGGGAACATCCTGCTCTTCATTGACTGGGACAGTGTGGATCGTCATGGCAACCCCTTGGATTACACCAGACCTGGATTTGTTTTTCTTTCTAATAAATTGGTTAAAGAGGGAATGTTTTGGGGAGTGTTTTTTCAAATAAAAATGTGTTTGTCGTCTATTTTTTTTTATTACTGACTGGGTTGGTAATGTCGGGAATCTGATAGACGCCTGACCTCACCAACCCCAGGGCTTGATGCCAGGTGACATTACACATCTGGTATTAACCCCATATATTACCCCGTTTGCCACCGCACCAGGGCACGGGATGAGCTGGGGCGAAGCACCAGGATTGGCGCATCTAATGGATGCGCCACTTTTGGGGCGGCTGCGGCCTGCTATTTTTAGGCTTGGGAGAGTCCAATAACCATGGACCTCCCTAGTCTGAGAATATCAGGCCCCAGCTGTCTGCTTTACCTTGGCTGGTGATCCAATTTTGGGGGACCCCTACGTGTTTTTTTTTTTAAAAATATTTATTTAATTTAAAATAACAGCGTGGGGTGCCCTCAGTTTTGGATTACCAGCCAAACTGAGGTTGCCAGCTGTGGTCTGCAGGCTGCAGCCGTCTGCTTTACCCTAGCTGGCTACAAAACTAGGGGGAACCCTACGTCATTTTTTTTTTTCATTTTTTTGGCTAAATAAAAAGCTAAGCACCCCTTAGCACTTTTTCTCCACTTTTTCTCCACTTTTTCTCCATTTATTCTCCACTTTTTCTCCACTTTTTCTCCATTTTTTTCTCCACTTTTCTCCACTTTTTCTCCACTTTTTCTCCACTTATTCTCCACTTTTTCTCCACTTTTTCTCCACTTTTTCTCCATTTTTTTCTCCACTTTTTCTCCACTTTTTCTCCACTTTTTCTTCACTTATTCTCCACTTTTTCTCCACTTTTTCTCCATTTTTTTCTCCACTTTTTCTCCACTTTTTCTCCACTTTTTCTCCACTTTTTCTCCACTTATTCTCCACTTTTTCTCCACTTATTCTCCACTTTTTCTCCATTTTTTTCTCCACTTTTTCTCCACTTATTCTCCACTTTTTCTCCACTTATTCTCCACTTTTTCTCCATTTTTTTCTACACTTTTTCTCCACTTTTTCTCCACTTTTTCTCCACTTTTTCTCCACTTATTCTCCACTTTTTCTCCACTTTTTCTCCATTTATTCTCCACTTTTTCTCCACTTTTTCTCCATTTTTTTTCTCCACTTTTTCTCCACTTTTTCTCCACTTATGGAGAAAAAGTGGAGAAAAAAATGAAGAAAAAGTGGAGAATATTTTTCTCCACTTTTTCTCCACTTTTTCTCCACTTTTTCTCCACTTTTTCTCCACTTTTTCTCCACTTATTCTCCACTTTTTCTCCACTTTTTCTCCATTTTTTTCTCCATTTTTTCTCCACTTTTTCTCCACTTTTTCTCCACTTATTCTCCACTTTTTCTCTACTTTTTCTCCATTTTTTTCTCCACTTTTTCTCCATTTATTCTTTACTTTTTCTCCACTTTTTCTCCATTTTTTTCTCCACTTTTTCTCCACTTTTTCTCCACTTATTCTCCACTTTTTCTCCTCTTTTTTCTCCATTTATTCTCCACTTTTTCTCCACTTTTTCTCCATTTATTCTCCACTTTTTCTCCACTTTTTCTCCACTTTTTCTCCACTTATTCTCCACTTTTCTCCACTTTTTCTCCACTTTTTCTCCATTTATTCTCCACTTTTTCTCCACTTTTTCTCCATTTATTCTCCACTTTTTCTCCACTTTTTCTCCACTTATTCTCCACTTTTTCTCCACTTTTTCTCCATTTATTCTCCACTTTTTCTCCACTTTTTCTCCATTTATTCTCCACTTTTTCTCCACTTTTTCTCCACTTTTTCTCCACTTTTTCTCCACTTATTCTCCACTTTTTCTCCACTTTTTCTCCATTTATTCTCCACTTTTTCTCCACTTTTTCTCTATTTATTCTCCACTTTTTCTCCACTTTTTCTCCACTTTTTCTCCACTTATTCTCCACTTTTTCTCCACTTTTTCTCCACTTTTTCTCCATTTTTTTCTCCACTTTTTCTCCACTTTTTCTCCACTTTTTCTCCACTTATTCTCCACTTTTTCTCCACTTTTTCTCCATTTTTTTCTCCACTTTTTCTCCATTTATTCTCCACTTTTTCTCCACTTTTTCTCCATTTTTTTCTCCACTTTTTCTCCACTTTTTCTCCACTTATTCTCCACTTTTTCTCCACTTTTTCTTCATTTATTCTCCACTTTTTCTCCACTTTTTCTCCATTTATTCTCCACTTTTTCTCCATTTATTCTCCACTTTTTCTCCACTTTTTCTCCACTTTTTCTCCATTTTTTTCTCCACTTTTTCTCCACTTTTTCTCCACTTTTTCTCCACTTATTCTCCACTTTTTCTCCACTTATTCTCCACTTTTTCTCCATTTTTTTCTTCACTTTTTCTCCACTTTTTCTCCACTTATTCTCCACTTTTTCTCCACTTTTTCTCCATTTATTCTCCACTTTTTCTCCTTTTATTCTCCATTTATTCTCCACTTTTTCTCCATTTTTTTCTCCACTTTTTCTCCACTTTTTCTCCACTTATTCTCCACTTTTTCTCCATTTATTCTCCACTTTTTCTCCACTTTTTCTCCATTTTTTTCTCCACTTTTTCTCCACTTTTTCTCCACTTTTTCTCCACTTTTTCTCCACTTTTTCCCCTTATTCTCCACTTTTTCTCCACTTTTTCTCCACTTTTTCTCCACTTTTTCTCCATTTTTTTCTCCACTTTTTCTCCACTTTTTCTCCACTTTTTCTCCATTTTTTTCTCAACTTTTTCTCCACTTTTTCTCCACTTTTTCTCCACTTATTCTCCACTTTTTCTCCATTTTTTTCTCCACTTTTTCTCCATTTATTCTCCACTTTTTCTCCACTTTTTCTCCATTTTTTTCTCCACTTTTTCTCCACTTTTTCTTCACTTTTTCTCCACTTTTTCTCCACTTTTTTTCCATTTATTCTCCACTTTTTCTCCACTTTTTCTCCATTTTTTTCTCCACTTTTTCTCCACTTTTTCTCCACTTATTCTCCACTTTTTCTCCATTTATTCTCCACTTTTTCTCCACTTTTTCTCCATTTATTCTCCACTTTTTCTCCATTTATTCTCCACTTTTTCTCCACTTTTTCTCCACTTTTTCTCCATTTTTTTCTCCACTTTTTCTCCACTTTTTCTCCACTTTTTCTCGACTTATTCTCCACTTTTTCTCCACTTATTCTCCACTTTTTCTCCATTTTTTTCTCCACTTTTTCTCCACTTTTTCTCCACTTATTCTCCACTTTTTCTCCACTTTTTCTCCATTTATTCTCCACTTTTTCTCCACTTTTTCTCCATTTATTCTCCACTTTTTCTCCTTTTATTCTCCATTTATTCTCCACTTTTTCTCCATTTTTTTCTCCACTTTTTCTCCACTTTTTCTCCACTTATTCTCCATTTATTCTCCACTTTTTCTCCTCTTTTTCTGCATTTTTTTCTCCACTTTTTATCCACTTTTTCTCCATTTATTCTCCACTTTTTCTCCACTTTTTCTCCATTTTTTTCTCCACTTTTTCTCCACTTTTTCTCAACGTTTTCTCCATTTTTTTCTCCACTTTTTCTCCACTTTTTCTCCACTTTTTCTCCACTTTTTCTCCACTTTTTCTCCACTTATTCTCCACTTTTTCTCCATTTTTTTCTCCACTTTTTCTCCAATTTTTCTCCACTTTTTCTCCACTTATTCTCCACTTTTTCTCCACTTATTCTCCACTTTTTCTCCATTTTTTTCTCCACTTTTTCTCCACTTATTCTCCACTTTTTCTCCACCTATTCTCCACTTTTTCTCCACTTTTTCTCCATTTTTTTCTCCACTTTTTCTCCACTTTTTCTCCACTTTTTCTCCACTTATTCTCCACTTTTTCTCCACTTTTTCTCCACTTTTTCTCCATTTTTTTCTCCACTTTTTCTCCATTTTTTTCTCCACTTTTTCTCCACTTTTTCTCAACGTTTTCTCCATTTTTTCTCCACTTTTTTTCCACTTTTTCTCCACTTTTTCTCCACTTTTTCTCCACTTTTTCTCCACTTATTCTCCACTTTTTCTCCATTTTTTTCTCCACTTTTTCTCCAATTTTTCTCCACTTTTTCTCCACTTATTCTCCACTTTTTCTCCACTTATTCTCCACTTTTTCTCCATTTTTTTCTCCACTTTTTCTCCACTTATTCTCCACTTTTTCTCCACCTATTCTCCACTTTTTCTCCACTTTTTCTCCATTTTTTTCTCCACTTTTTCTCCACTTTTTCTCCACTTTTTCTCCACTTATTCTCCACTTTTTCTCCACTTTTTCTCCACTTTTTCTCCATTTTTTTCTCCACTTTTTCTCCACTTTTTCTCCACTTTTTCTCCACTTATTCTCCACTTTTTCTCCACTTTTTCTCCATTTTTTTCTCCACTTTTTCTCCATTTATTCTCCACTTTTTCTCCACTTTTTCTCCATTTTTTTCTCCACTTTTTCTCCACTTTTTCTCCACTTATTCTCCACTTTTTCTCCACTTTTTCTCCATTTATTCTCCACTTTTTCTCCACTTTTTCTCCATTTATTCTCCACTTTTTCTCCATTTATTCTCCACTTTTTCTCCACTTTTTCTCCACTTTTTCTCCATTTTATTCTCCACTTTTTCTCCACTTTTTCTCCATTTATTCTCCACTTTTTCTCCATTTATTCTCCACTTTTTCTCCACTTTTTCTCCACTTTTTCTCCATTTTTTTCTCCACTTTTTCTCCACTTTTTCTCCACTTTTTCTCCACTTATTCTCCACTTTTTCTCCACTTATTCTTCACTTTTTCTCCATTTTTTTCTCCACTTTTTCTCCACTTTTTCTCCACTTATTCTCCACTTTTTCTCCACTTTTTCTCAATTTATTCTCCACTTTTTCTCCACTTTTTCTCCATTTATTCTCCACTTTTTCTCCTTTTATTCTCCATTTATTCTCCACTTTTTCTCCATTTTTTTCTCCACTTTTTCTCCACTTATTCTCCACTTTTTCTCCACTTTTTCTCCATTTTTTTCTCCACTTTTTCTCCATTTATTCTCCACTTTTTCTCCACTTTTTCTCCATTTTTTTCTCCACTTTTTCTCCACTTTTTCTCCACTTATTCTCCACTTTTTCTCCACTTTTTCTCCATTTATTCTCCACTTTTTCTCCACTTTTTCTCCATTTATTCTCCACTTTTTCTCCATTTATTCTCCACTTTTTCTCCACTTTTTCTCCACTTTTTCTCCATTTTATTCTCCACTTTTTCTCCACTTTTTCTCCATTTATTCTCCACTTTTTCTCCATTTATTCTCCACTTTTTCTCCACTTTTTCTCCACTTTTTCTCCATTTTTTTCTCCACTTTTTCTCCACTTTTTCTCCACTTTTTCTCCACTTATTCTCCACTTTTTCTCCACTTATTCTTCACTTTTTCTCCATTTTTTTCTCCACTTTTTCTCCACTTTTTCTCCACTTATTCTCCACTTTTTCTCCACTTTTTCTCAATTTATTCTCCACTTTTTCTCCACTTTTTCTCCATTTATTCTCCACTTTTTCTCCTTTTATTCTCCATTTATTCTCCACTTTTTCTCCATTTTTTTCTCCACTTTTTCTCCACTTATTCTCAACTTTTTCTCCATTTATTTTCCACTTTTTCTCCTCTTTTTCTCCATTTTTTTCTCCACTTTTTCTCCACTTTTTCTCCACTTTTTCTCCACTTTTTCTCCACTTATTCTCCACTTTTTCTCCACTTTTTCTCCACTTTTTCACCATTTTTTCCCCACTTTTTCTCCACTTTTTCTCCACTTTTTCTCCATTTTTTTCTCCACTTTTTCTCCACTTTTTCTCCACTTTTTCTCCCCTTATTCTCCACTTTTTCTCCATTTTTTTCTCCACTTTTTCTCCATTTATTCTCCACTTTTTCTCCACTTTTTCTCCATTTTTTTCTCCACTTTTTCTCCACTTTTTCTCCACTTTTTCTCCACTTATTCTCCACTTTTTTTCCATTTATTCTCCACTTTTTCTCCACTTTTTCTCCATTTTTTTCTCCACTTTTTCTCCACTTATTCTCCACTTTTTCTCCACTTATTCTCCACTTTTTCTCCACTTTTTCTCCACTTTTTCTCCACTTTTTCTCCATTTTTTTCTCCACTTTTTCTCCACTTTTTCTCCACTGTTTCTCCACTTTTTCTCCACTTATTCTCCACTTTTTCTCCACTTATTCTCCACTTTTTCTCCATTTATTCTCCACTTTTTCTCCACTTTTTCTCCATTTTTTTTCTCCACTTTTTCTCCACTTTTTCTCCATTTATTCTCCACTTTTTCTCCACTTTTTCTCCATTTTTTTCTCCACTTTTTCTCCACTTTTTCTCCACTTATTCTCCACTTTTTCTCCACTTATTCTCCACTTTTTCTCCACTTTTTCTCCATTTATTCTCCACTTTTTCTCCACTTTTTCTCCATTTTTTTCTCCACTTTTTCTCCACTTTTTCTCCACTTTTTCTTCACTTTTTCTCCACTTATTCTCCACTTTTTCTCCATTTATTCTCCACTTTTTCTCCACTTTTTCTCCACTTTTTCTCCACTTATTCTCCACTTTTTCTCCACTTATTCTCCACTTTTTCTCCATTTATTCTCCACTTTTTCTCCACTTTTTCTCCATTTTTTTCTCCACTTTTTCTCCACTTTTTCTCCACTTATTCTCCACTTTTTCTCCACTTTTTCTCCACTTTTTCTCCGTTCTTTTTCTATGGTCGGTCTACCCATTAGCTCTGCCATGCATACTGTAGCTCTACACCTACTGCACATGTTACTTTATGATTGACATCTCTTTCGTACCAGAGCTGTCTAAGTCTACTCTGACCCCATATTTGTCATTACTATATTGTCCTTGTACTGTATTATGACATTTGTATCATGTGTTTCATTTCTTGCTGTGTTGCAATTTTTTTGCTGCATGCCAATTGTACCTCTACATTGTTCGAGTTTATGTTATTGTTCTCTCACTCTTATGTGATACTGATTATTGTCATTTTTCATGATTACATGCAGATAAGTCCAATCTGACGAAGGCTGAGGCCGAAACGTCAATTGTAACTTGTTTTGGACAAAAACATATATGCTTATGAAAAAAAAAATGTTCTTAATACGGACCAATAAAGAGTGATTTTGCATTACTATCCATTGGGACTTACTGACTTAGTCTGGGAGATATAGAGTGCCAAGGTTACTCACTAATTTTATCTATTATTACCTCTGAGCACCTATATACCAGTGAGCAGAGCTTCCTCTACAGTAGTTCTCCTGATTAGGCATGCCCTTACCTCATGAGCAGGGCATTGCAGCTTTGGTAGCAACCATTACGACATGGACTCTGCTGCTGTGGACCCGGGGAGAGTGAGTGCAGATTCATTGCACCCACATTCCTCACATGAAGGGTCCGCACTCCTAGAAAATGGGGGATACGTTCCCTGAGTGTCTCCCCCCCATATTCTAGACGGTCCAGAGTCGTCGTGGGACCCCTTTATTTTTTTTCTTACAATAAATTGGTGAAAGAAGAAATGTTTTGGTGACTGTTTTTTCAAATAAATTTCTTTTGTCGATTTTTTGTTTTTGTTAGTACTGACAGTTTATGATGTTGGGTATCTAATAGACGCCATGACATCACAAACTGCTGGGCTTGATCTCAGGTGACTTTACAGCTAGTATCAACCCGATTTATTACCCCGTTTGCCACTGCACCAGGGCACGGGATGAGCTGGGGTGAAGCGCCAGGATTGGCGCATCTAGTGGATGCGCCACGTCTGGGGTGCCTGCGGCCTGCTATTTTTAGGCTGTGAAGGCCCAATAACTATGGACCTTCCCACCCTGAGAATACCAGACCACAGCTGTCCGCTTTACCTTGGCTGGTGATCCAATTTGGAGGGGACCCTACTTTTTTTGTGTAATTATTAATATTTATAAAATAATTATAAAAAAGAGCCTGAGGGGACCTCCACATTGGATCCCCAACCACGGTAAAGCTGCCAGCTGTGGTTTTCAGGCTACAGCCGTCTGCTTTACCCTAGCTGGCTATCAAAAATGGGGGGACCCAACGTAATTTTTTTTTTTTAACTATTTTTTAAATAGAAAAAATTAATGGGCTTCCCTGTATTTTGATTGCCAACCAAGGTAACGGCAGGCAGATGGGGGTGGCAACCCATAGCTGTCTGCTTTATCTGCGCTGAGAATCAAAAATACCACGGAGCGCTACGTCATTTTTTTAAAGATTTATTTTTACAGCACTGTGATGTCCAGCAATCAAAATACAGGGAAGCCCATTTTATTTTTAGTTATTTATATAAATAATTAAAAAAAATAAATATGGGCTCCCGCTGCATTTTTTGTATTGCTAGCTAAGGGTAATCCAAGCAGCTACTGGCTGCTAACCCCCACTGCTTGGTGTTACCTTCACTGGCAATGGAAAATCCAGGGAAGCATTTTTTATTTTTTTTGCCAAAAAACTACAAAAAAAGGACGTGAGCTTCGCCATATTTTTGTATGCTAGCCAGGTATAGCAGGCAGGTGCTGGAAGAGTTGGATACAGCGCCAGAATATGGCGCTTCTATGAAAATGCCATTTTCTGAGGCGGCTGCAGACTGCAATTCGCAGCAGTGGGGCCCAGAAAGCTCAGGCCAACCTGTGCTGCGGATTCCAATCCCCAGCTGCCTAGTTGTACCTGGCTGGACACAAAAATGGGGCGAAGCCTACGTCATTTGTTTTCTAATTATTTCATGAAATTCATGAAATAATAAAAAAAGGGCTTCCCTTTATTTTTGGTTCCCAGCCGGGTACAAATAGGCAACTGGGGGTTGGGGGCAGCCGTACCTGCCTGCTGTACCTGGCTAGCATACAAAAATATGGCGAAGCCCACATAATTTTTCCAGGGGGCAAAAAACTTCTGCATACAGTCCTGGATGGAGTATGCTGAGCCTTGTAGTTCTGCAGCTGCTGTCTGTCTGTATGGAGAAGAGCAGACAGCAGCTGCAGAACTACAAGGCTCAGCATACTCCATCCAGGACTGTATGCAGAATTGTTTTGCCCACCAAAAAAATGACGTGGGCTTCGCCATATTTTTGTATGCTAGCCAGGTACAGCTGGCAGCCACGGGCTGCCTCCAACCCCCAGTTGCCTATTTGTACCCGGCTGGGAACCAAAAATATAGGGAAGCCCGTTTTTTTTAATTATTTCACTTATTTCATGAAATAATTAAAAAACAAATGACGTGGGCTTTGCCCTATTTTTGTGTCCAGCCGGGTACAACTAGGCAGCTGGGGATTGGAATCTGCAGCACAGGTTAGCCCAAGGTTTGTGGGCGCCTCTGCTGCGGATTTCAGTCCGCAGCCGTCCCAGAAAATGGCGCTCTCATAGAAGCGCCATCATCTGGCGCTGTATCCAACTCTTCCAACAGCCCTGGAGCCGGGTGGCTTGTTGGGTAATCATGAGTTAATACTGGCTATGTTTTACCAGCCAGTATTAAGCCAGAGATTCTTAATGTCAGGCACGTTTGACCCGGCCATTAAGAATCTCCAATAAAGGGTTAAAAAAAAGACACCACACAGAGAAAAAATACTTTAATAGAAATAAATACACAGACACATTAGAGACTCCATTTTTATTACCCCCTGTCAGCCCTCCACGATCCTGCTCTTCTGTCTTCTTTCTTTCTAGTGTAGTAGTAGTGACGATTGTAGTGAGGATGAGATTCACCAGCTCATCACTTGGGGCTGGGGAACCTCCATCCTCACTACAATCATCACTAGTGTAGTAGTAGTGACGATTGTAGTGAGGAAGGATGAGATTCACCAGCTCATCACTTGGGGCTGGGAAACCTCCATCCTCACTACAATCATCACTAGTGTAGTAGTAGTGACGATTGTAGTGAGGAAGGATGAGGTTCACCAGCTCATCACTTGGGGCTGGGGAACCTCCATCCTCACTACAATCATCACTACAATCGGGAAGCAGCGTGCAGCCTTCACTCCGTGAGTGATCAGTGCTGGCTGCTAGCGGTAACGCTGACAGATGCGTTACCATAGCAACGGTGCTCTCGGAGCCGCGGTTAGCGGTGACGTCACCGCTAACTGCGTTGCTATGGCAACGGTGATCTCCGTTAATGACCGGCTGTGTCAGCCGGTCCCTAACGGAACGGGGAGTCGACCGTGTGCTAGAGCATGTCGCCGGTACACGGCGATACACATATGTGCACCGTGTACCGGAGAGATGCACTCGCAGGTACTACATGACGTGTCATAGTCATGTGACCAGTCTGTAGCCAATGAGATAATAGCCACGTGACTGGTCACATGGCTATTTTGACGTCACGATAGGTCCTGCATCTCTGCTGGCAGTGCAGGTCACCGGGAGGATTCAGCGATCATCGGATGGAATAGCGGCAGGAGACAGAGTGCACAAGGGATCGCGAGGACCGGTAAGTGTTATGGCAATGTTTATTAACTGTTTGTGTACATTTATAATGCATTTTTATGTGTTTGTGATTGCCTCCCATTCTAGCCTATACGTTCGAGTTCGGTTCGTCGAACGTTCGACAAACTGAACTCGAACGGGACCCCCGTTCGGCGAACCGGCCTCGAGCCGAACCGGGACCGGTTCGCTCATCTCTAATCCTGACCAACACGATGACTGAACATGCTGTCCTCCTCCTCCTCCTCATCTACCCTGTCCTCTGGCCAGCCACGCTGAACCGAGGATATGATTGGTGTGCATGTCATATCCTAAATTTGGCCGGAGAGTTGCTCCATGTTTTCATCGTCCTCCTCGTCATAGTCCTCCACTGCACGTTGTGATGAGACGAGGCTGGGCTGTGTGTTATCACCCACACCCACTACTGTTTCTTGCTCCAACTCATCACGCTCCGCCTGCAATGCATCATGTTTGTTTTTGAGCAGAGACCATTTTAGAAGGCAGAGAAGCGGTATGGTGATGCTAATAATGGCGTCATCGCCGCTCACCATCTTGGTGGAGTCCTCAAAGTTTTGGAGGATGGTACATAGGTCGGACATCCATTTCCACTCCTCAGGTGTTATGTGTGGAGTTTGACCCATTTTCCGAGGGCTTAGGTGATGGGTGACTCAACAACTGCCCTCTTCTGCTCACATATCCTGACCAACATGTGCAGAGTTGAATTCCAACGCGTGGGGACATCACACACCAGTCTGTGAGCCGGAAGATGCAAATGGCGCTGAAAGCCGGCAAGGCCGGCTGAAGCAGTAGGTGACTTTCGAAAATGTGCAGACAGGCGGCGAACTTATACCAGCAGATCAGAAAGCTCTGGGTATGACTTTAGAAACCGCTGAACCACGAGGTTGAGTAAATGGGCCACGCATGGAACATGTGTCAGCTGGTCTCGCCTCAAAGCCACCACCAGGTCCGGCCATTGTCACACACGACCTTTCCTGGCTTTAGGTTCAGAGGTGTGAGCCAGTGATCTGCCTGCTGTTTCAAAGCTGTCCACACCTCTTCTGCCTTGTGGGGTTTGTTACCTATGCCGATTAGCTTCAGCACAGCCTGTTGTCGCTTCGCCTTAAGTGCTGCAGTGCTTCCAGCTTGGGACTAGTGTGGAGGGTAAAGTGGATGAGGATGCGCAGGAGGAGGAGGAGGCTGAGGAGCGTGACATTCCGGAGCTGTAGAGTGTGGGTGAAACCCCGACTGAGGTAGGGCCTGCAAACCTTGGTGTGGGAAGGACGTGTTCCGTCCCTCGCTCAGACTGGGTCCCAGCTTCCACAATATTAACCCAGTGTGCCGTCAACGAGATGTAGCGGCCTTGCCCACAAGCACTTGTCCACGTGTCTGTGATTAGGTAGACTTTGGCTGAAACAGCATTGTTCAGGGCACGTGATGTTTTGTGACACATGGTTGTGCAATGCGGGGACGGCACACCGGAAAAATAGTGGCGGCTGGGGACCGAGTAACGTGTGACAGCTGCCGCCATCAGGTCGCGGAATGCTTCTGTCTCCACCAGCCTAAAAGGCAACATTTCCAGCGCAAGCAGTCGCGAAATGTTAGCATTTAGAACTGTGGCATGTGGGGCGTTGGCAGTGTATTTGCGCCTGCGTTCAAAGGTTTGCTGAATGGATAACTGAACGCTGCACTGGGACAAGGACGTGCTTGATGATGGTGTTATTTCTGCGTGGGTAACTGCAGGTGCAGGGCCGGAGGAGGCTTGTTCGCGGGCAGCATGGACAGGGGATTTGCTCGCATGCACAACAAGCGAAGACGTAGCAGTGACATCAGCAAGCACTGCTCCTCGACTCTGTTGTACATCCCACAAAGTCGGGTGCTTGGCTGACATGTGCCTGATCATGCTGGTGGTGGTCAGGCAGCTAGTTTTGGTACCCCTGCTGATGCTGGCATGGCAGGTGTTGCAAATGGCCTTTTTAGAATCATCTGGAGCCAACTAAAAAACTGCCAGACTCGGGAAGACCTAACATTTGTACAGGCACCTTGTGTTGTGTTGTTGTTCCGGGGAACGCTTGCCTGACTTCTGCCTGGGGCCACCACCCTGCTTCTTACTGCCTGTTGGGATTCTACACCTCCCTCCCCCTGTGTACTGCTGTCCTCACTCTGCATATCCTCCTGCCAGGTTGGGTCAGTTACTGGATCATCCACCACATCGTCTTCCTCTTCCGCACCCTGCTCCTCCTCCTGACTTCCTGACAATTGTGTCTCATCATCGTCCACCCCTTGTTGAGACACGTTGCCAACTTCGTGAGAACGTGGCTTCTCAAATATTTGGGCATCTGTACATACGATCTCGTCATGACCCACTTCAACAGGAGCTGGCGAGAGGCCAGAATGTGCGAATGGAAACGTGAACAGCTCTTCCGAGTGTCCAAGTGTGGGATCAGTAATGTCTGTGGATGTGTACTCGGCCTGGTGGTAGGAAGGAGGATCAGGTTCTGAAATGTGCGGTGCAGTATCACAGCTACTTACACTTGACCGTGTGGAAGACAGAGTGTTTGTGGTGGTGCCAATCTGACTGGAAGCATTATCTGCTATCCAACTAACAACCTGTTGACACTGGTCTTGGTTCAATAGCGGTGTACTGCTGCAGTCCCCAAGAATTTGGGACAGGACGTGCCAGCGAGTAGATGTGGCCCTTTGTTGTGGCGAAATTAGAGCTTGCCCACGACCTCGGCCTCTGCCTGCACTACCATCACGTCCACTTCCTTGTTCGTTGCCAACGCCCTTGCGCATTTTGCAATACTGTGCTGACGTGTATTCACTAGACTTGTGCGTTATATACAAGTTTGTGAAAAACGCACACAAGTGTACTTGAACGCTGCCAACAGGCACATACGTGCGGTTTTTAAATGCAAGCACGGACGCACTAAGAACCTAACAGGTTTTTAGGAGCGACAATTACTGAAAAGTTTGACACTATCAGACACTGCTGACTGACGTGTATTATTCACTAGACTTGTGCGTTATATCCAAGTTTGTGCAAAACGCACACAAGTGCACCTGAACGCTGCCACCAACAGGCACACACGTGCGATTTTTAAATGCAAGCACGGACGCACTAAGAACCTAACAGGTTTTTAAGAGCGACAATTACTGAGAAGTTTGACACTATCAGACACTGCTGACTGACGTGTATTATTCACTAGACTTGTGCGTTATATCCAAGTTTTTGCAAAACGCACACAAGTGCACCTGTACGCTGCCACCGACAGGCACACACATGCAGTTTTTAAATGCATGCACGGACGCACTAAGAACCTAACAGGTTTTTAGGAGCGACAATTACTGAGAAGTTTGACACTATAAGACACTGCTGACGTGTATTATTCACTAGACTTGTGCATTATATCCAAGTTTGTGCAAAATGCACACAAGTGCACCTGTTCGCTGCCACCGACAGGCACACACGTGCGGTTTTTAAATGCAAGCACGGACGCACTAAGAACCTAACAGGTTTTTAGGAGCGACAATTACTGAGAAGTTTAACACTATCAGACACTGCTGACTGATGTATATTATTCACTAGACTTGTGCTTTATATCCAATATATTTCTCTCTCTCCTTTCTCTCTCTCTCCTTTCTTTCTCTCCTTTCTCTCTCTCTCTCCTTTCTTTCTCTCCTTTCTCTCTCTCTCTCCTTTCTCTCTCTCCTTTCTTTCTCTCTCTCCTTTCTCTCCTTTCTTTCTCTCCTTTCTCTCTCTCCTTTCTCTCTCCTTTCTCTCTCCTTTCTTTCTTTTTCTCTTTTTGTCTCTCTCCTTTCTCTCTCTCCTTTTCTCTCTCTTTTCTGTCTCTCCTTTCTCTCTCTCCTTTCTTTCTCTCTCTCTCCTTTCTCTCTCTCTCCTTTCTTTCTCTCTCTCTTTCTCTCTTTCTCCTTTCTCTCTCTCCTTTCTTTCTCTCTCTCCTTTCTCTCTCCCCTTTCTTTCTCTCTCTCCTTTCTCTCTCCTTTCTTTCTCTCTCTCCTTTCTCTCTCCTTTCTTTCTCTTTCTCTTTCTGTCTCTCTCCTTTCTCTCTCTCCTTTTCTCTCTCTTTTCTGTCTCTCCTTTCTCTCTCCTTTCTTTCTCTCTCTCTCTCCTTTCTCTCTCTCTCCTTTCTTTCTCTCTCTCTTTCTCTCTCTTTCTCTCCTTTCTCTCTCTCCTTTATTTCTCTCCCTTCTCTCTCTACTTTCTTTCTCTCCTTTCTCTCTCTTCTTTCTCTCTCTCTTCTTTCTCTCTCACTTCCTTATCTCTTTCTCTCTCTTCTTTCCCTCTTTTTCTCTCTCTCTTCTTTCTCGCTTTCTCTCTCTCTTCTTTCTCTTTTTCTCTCTCTCTCTCTTCTTTCTTTCTCTCTCTTCTTTGTCCCTTTCTCTCTCTTCTTTCTCTCTCTCTTTCTCTCTCTCTTCTTTCTCTCTCTTTCTCAGACCTGGCAATGATCAGCTGATGCAGTCACATGACGGAATCAGCTGACACTATAAGTCGAGCGGTGAGGCCGGCTTTTTACCGCCGGCCAGCTAAACTATCAGCTGATGCCGTCGGACAGGAGTCTGCACTGAAGTGTGTAGTTTTTTTGCGTTTTTTTTGCACTGTTGCATCAGCTGATTGTATAAAAGCCGTTTATACAATCAGCTGCTGTCATGTGATTCAGGCCCTTGAACCTGACACATCATCTGATCGCTTGGCCTTGCAGCATACCGATCAGATGATATTGGATCTGGATTGGATAGCGCGGGACCCTTGACCCAGGATTACTGCGGAGGGGGATTATTTATTTCAATAAAGATGGAGTCACTAATTGTGTTGTGTTTTATTTATAATAAAAATATTTTTCTGTGTTGTGTTTTTTTTTATCTGTACTAGAAATTCATGGTGGCTGTGTCTAATATTGGCGTGACACCATGAATTTTGGCTTGGGCCAGTTGATAATATACAGCTAGCCCCAACCCCATTATTACCCAGTGAGCCACCCGTCACCAGGTCAGCTGGAAGATTTGGATACAGCGCCAGAAGATGGTGCTTCTATGAAAGCGCCCTTTTCTGGGGCAGCAGCGGACTGCAATTCGCAGCAGAGGGGCCCAGAAAGCTCAGGCCAACTTGTGCTGTGGATTCCATTCCCCAGCTGCCTAGTTGTACCTGGCTGGACATAAAAATATGGCGAAACCCACGTCATTTGGTTTTTAATTATTTCATGAAATTCATGAAATAATTAATAAAAAAAGGACCTTCCTATATTTTTGTTTCCCAGCCGGGTACAAATAGGCAGCTGGGGGTTGGGGCAGCCCGTAGGTGCCTGCTGTACCTAGCTAGCATACAAAAATATGACAAAGCCCACGTCATTTGGCTTTTAATTATTTCATGAAATTCATGAAATAATTAATAAAAAAAGGGCTTCCCATTATTTTTTTGTTTCCAGCCGGGTACAATTAGGCAGCTGGGGGTTGGGGGCAGCCCGTAGCTGCCTGCTGTACCTGGCTAGCATACAAAAACATGGCGAAGCCCACACAATATTATTGGGAGCAAAAAACTCCTGCATACAGTCCTGGATGGAGTATGCTGAGCCTTGTAGTTCTGCAGCTGCTGTTTGTCTGTATGGAGGAGAGCAGACAGCAGCGGCAGAATGACAAGGCTCAGCATGCTCTATTCACTAGTGTATGCAGGCAAGTAGACAGCAGCTGCAGAACTACAAGGCTCAGCATACTCCATCCAGGACTGTATGCAGGAGTTTTTTGCCCACCAAAAAAATGACATGAGCTTCGCCATATTTTTGTATGCTAGCCAGGTACAGCAGGCAGGTACGGCTGCCCCCAACCCCCAGCTGCCTATTTGTACCCAGCTGGGAACTAAAAATATAGGGAAGCCCGTTTTTTTGTAATTATTTCACGAATTTCATGAAATAATTAAAAAAACAAATGAGGTGGGCTTCGCCCCATTTTTGTGTCCAGCCAGGTACAACTAGGCAGCTGGGGATTGGAATCCGCATCACAGGTTAGCCCGAGCTTTCTGGGCCCCTCTGCTGAAAATTGCAATCCGCAGCCACCCCAGAAAATGGCGCTTTCATAGAAGTGCCATCATCTGGCTCTGTATGCAACTCTTCCAACAGCCCTGGAGCCGGGTGGCTTGCTGAGTAATTATGAGTTAATACTAGCTTTGTTTTACTAGCTAGTATTAAGTCAGAGATTCTTAATGTCAGGCAAGTTTGACCCAGCCATTAAGAATCTCCAATAAAGGGTTAAAAAAAAAGACACCACACAGAGAGAAAATACTTTAATAGAAATAAATACACACACACACTTAGAGACTCCATGTTTATTACTCCCTCTTATCCCTCCACGATCCTGCTCTTCTGTCTTCTTTCTCCTTCAACCCATGAAGCTCTGCTACATCAGACAGCACAGTATGGGAGGAAGACGCTGCTGTTCCCGTGCAGTCTTTTTACTCCGTTAGTGACCAGAAGCTGCTGCCTGTAAGCGGTGACATCACCGCTGTGGCAGCCGGTGAATAACGGAATGGGGAAGCAGGATGGGGAGTCGACCATGAGCCAGAGAATTTTGCCGGTACACGGAGATACACAAACGATCACCGTGTGCTGGAGAGATGCACTGACAGGACCTAGCATGACGTCAAAGCCATGTGACCAGTCTGTAGCCAATGAGATAATAGACACGTGACTGGTCACATGCTTTTTTTGACGTCACGGAAGGTCCTATTATCCGTGCTGGTTATCAGGAGGATGCAGCTATTATCGGAAGGAAAATCGTCGGGAGACAGAGTGCAGGACGCATCGCGGGGACAAGTAAGTGCTATAGCAATGTTTATTAACTGTATGTGTACATTTATAATGTGTTTTTATGTGTGGTTTGCCTTCCATTGGTTTCAATGGGGTTTGAGAGGTTCGTTGAATTGCTCGCCGAACCGAACTTGAACGCGGCCTCCATTCGACGAACCGAACCGAAGTCGAGCCGCTAGAGGGTGGCTCATCTCTTCTCATTATCATCAAGCTTTTTCAAAATTTGGCAATATTTTGGGAGCTTTTTCATATTTGTGTAGCCTCAAGAGAGTACATTTTCAGAATCATAAGTACAGAAAAGCACTGTGAAACAAAATAATCAGACAGGAAATTTGAGGCTTTTACAGCTGAGCAGTTGCAGGAGCAGGAGCTGAACGGTAAAGAGTTAGCATAGCGCAGGCAAAGAGATGTGTGGCAGTTTTAGGTAAGCAACCAAAGTCCAAGCAGCAAAGGTACAGTCTATAAAAATGAAATACAGTAGGCAGCAAGGAGATGTGTAGGTGGCAAGGATAAGCAATGGCTGTAGCAAGAGTTGCATTGCAGGTAATCAAGATGGGGCAGTTTGAAGTTCCCAAAACCATGTATCAAATTGGCGTTTTATCCAACTCGGTGAAACGTTATCTAAAACTTTTTCTACTACTTGTTGATTTCGTGAGCTATGGAGCTGATGGAGACTTTTCTCTAAAGGCTCATTAGTAGTGATCAATGAATCCAAACTTTAAACCGGTTGTTCGGGTTTCGGACCCTAACACCAACTTTTACCTATACATACGGTTCCTTTTTGAGTTTCTCATCCAAATAAAACTTCTTGAAATGTTGCAGTTTAGCCAATCAGGAAGTAAGTATTGGCATGGCAGTGATTAGCTTTCACACCACTGAAAAAAACACTCATGTGCGCTTCTGCCATGTTTTGATAATCAGAGCTGATAAAGCAGCAGCTGCAAACTGCAATTTCCATCAGTCTTCTTTACCCAGGCTGATTATCAAAAAAGGGGGGGTTCCCATGCCTGTTTTTTTTAAAGTATTGAAATAAATAATTTTAAAAAATGGCAAAAGAAAAATTTCCATAATCCAGAAATTTATACACAACTGTCTACCTAACAAAGTACAAAAAAGAGACGTTTTCACTCTCATATGCTAAAGCATGAAAACCATGAATGTAAGAATATAAATATGCAGTACTGCTAAAGGACATCTAAGAAAAAGATGAGATATTTAGCATACAAAAAAACGACCATTTTTATATCTGCCCAGTCGCAACGTAGTGGCATATCTTGTATCTGGGTACTTTCTCTATACTGAAGCCTCTCTCCAGGTTTAAAAACCTCCTGTGTATAGGCAAGTAGGAACTGGCTATAGCAGATAACATCAACTGTAGCTAGTGGGGTAGAGGTGCATGGTCAGAAGATATGACCCCCATTAATCTAGACAAAAAACCTGACGACATTCTCAAAACTGCAATGTGAACAGGTGCATGACTGAAGATGACATAAAATTACAAAAAAAGACAGTTTCCGCTCTGAAATGTTAAAGCATGAAAATCATGAATCTAAGAATATAGATATGCATTAAGGAAAATCTAAGATAAAATGAGATATTTAGCATATAAAAATGACCATTTTCATATCTGCCCAGTCACCACGTCACAATATATCCCGTAACTGGGTACTGACTATAACTGGGGGTCTACAATACTTTATCTACATGTATATGGAAACAAAATTTTCTGGGAAAATTGAACTTACCCACTTTTCAATGTAGTCTTTCCTAACTTTAACACACTTATTCTATTTTACCTCTAGTGATCGGATGCCATCAGAATAGAAGACTTCTTGCTGCTGCAAGAACCCTGTTACTAAATTTTTGAGTGAATTATCATTGGGAAATCATTTCACACGCAGACATTTCTTCATGTTCAGAAATAGAATGTAATCACTGGGAGCCAGGTCTGGATTGCAGGGTGGATGGTTAAGCTCCATGAATCCACATTCCCTGATAGCAGCTTGTGATTTGTAAGACTCGTGTCCCTGCACATTGTAGTGAAGTTGCAACACACATGCTGACAACTTTCCACAGAGTTCCTCTTTGATCGCCTCATGGAATTCTTTCATTGTTAAAGCATAGGGGTGTCCAGTAATTGTTGTCTTGTTTGGCATGAATTCTAGTAATAAATCACCTACTGTATCCCAAAAACTGTTGCCATGTTCTTTTCAGGTGACTTCTGGACACAAAATTCCTTTGGAGCTGGTGAACCCTTATGCTTCCATTGCATGGACTTATGTTTGGGATCAAGATCATCGCATGTACTAATTTAAGAATAGAAGTCTTCTTGATTTTGTCTAAGCATGTCTAAATTCTCTTGGCTAAAATGCTGATGACATGTTTTTAGCTCAGGAGCCAACATTTGAGGCACCAATCGGGAACTGAACTTTGACATCATAAACATATCATGAATGATACTGGACACTGCAAACTGCAATTCCTAATCCATGAGTTATAACATTGACTTTGACTCGACACTCTTCCAAAATGAAGGCTTCCACTTTACAGCATATTTTCTCTAAAGATGTTTTGACAGGTCGCTCTGAATGGGCATCATTGGTCATCTTCAAATGATTTAATACCCCATTTAAACTGCTTGGGAAAAAAACTTTATTTGGTAGTTGGAAGATGTATTCTCACTGTTTACAGAAATCATCTTTTAATTGATTTCTTTAGGCTTCTTTTCTTCCTTTCTAAGGAAGTTAATCACAGTGCAAAGCTCCAAATCCCTCACTTTCTTTGAAGAGCCGCATTATAATGCACTTGCCATCCTGTCACTTCCCGCGCGTTATTTAGACTTATTTTCTACTATGTCTGTTGCATGTCTAGAGATGTCTCAATGTGCACTGAAAAGCTCAGCTCCCTAACACTGACAACACATGCTGGGGTAAATAACTTAATGAACAACCATCAAATTTAACTCAATAGCCTTATTACATGTTTAGATTGTAAGTGGTTCAAATAGTTTCTCCTATAATACATTTCCAAAAATGAACATATGCCCTAATAATGGCATTTTTAAGTCAATAAAGCATTATTGCTGAATGTCACAGGCACAATTTATTCACCAAGATTTACGAATTACTTTTAATTACTGTGTTTTCATTTTATAAATGGTTATGCAAATTGTTTTAAAGAGAGACATGGTCTCTAAAATCATAATTCTAATTACATTTATTGTAATTGAAAAAAAAATATTTTTTTTAGTTCATGCTCAAGGTCAAATCCTAGATACCCCAACTAGAAATTATACAAATGATTTTACAGAGAGTGGTGGTCCCTCAAAGTTTTGAAATGCTCATAGTGTCAAGTCCTTTAATAGAACTAAAAAAAAGAAATGCATAATTCTTATTGCATTTTTGGCATTGGAAAAATATTTCTTCTTATTTCATCCTTTTGCTCAAATCCTAAATACCCCAACTCGAAGTTATACAAATGATTTTACAGATAGAGGTGGTCCCTCAATGTTTTCAAGTGCTCATAGGGTCAAGTCCTTTAATAGAGGTAAAAAAAAGAAATGCATAGTTCTAATTACATTTTTTTGCAATTGAAAAAAATATTTATTTTTAGTTCCTCCTTTTGCTCAAATTCTAGATGCCTCAACTAAAAGTTACACAAATAATTTTACAAAGAGTGGTGGTCCCACAAAGTTTTCAAATGCTCATAGTGTCAAGTCCTTTAATAGAACTAAAAAAAAGAAATGCATAATTCATATTGCATTTTTTTTTTAATCAAAAGAATATTTCTTTTTAGTTCAGCCTCCCTCTCAAATCCTAGATAAATGGTGTCCCCAAAAATAAATACAGTTTTATTGATAACAAATAAATATATTTTATATTCATTGGATAAAAGTTATAAAAGAAAATAGCTGCATTAAAGGCGAGAACCATTGTATCTTTCAATAGTTAACAGTAAAAAAAACAATTGAATTAAATTCAAAGGATTTTGGAATTGTTAGAAAAGAGTAAGAAATATTTTAAAATCTATAACCAACTACTATACTTTATTGTTATGGTCTGTAGATAATGTCAGGAAATATAAAATAATCTCCAAGTGTGCCATAAAACAGCTTACAGATTGAGAGTTCATGTAACATTCATAGCATTCTGAGATCATCATTATGTTTTTGTAATATATACATTGAAAACTATATTTTTAAGACCAGATTTGCAGCAACTTAAATTACCTAATGCAATATTAAATAGAGTCTAGGCTATAATATAGAATCTGCAATGAATTTTGATGACATGGTCATTAACTAAGCAATGAAAACTAGAGGAGTTTATGATAAACTCACATGAATTTCCCAAGGAGAATAAAGTCCTACACATTCATACATACAGTTAGGTCCAGAAATATTTGGACAGTGACACAAGTTTTGTTATTTTAGCTGTTTACAAAAACATGTTCAGAAATACAATTATATATAAAATATGGGCTGAAAGTGCACACTCCCAGCTGCAATATGAGAGTTTTCACATCCAAATCGGAGAAAGGGTTTAGGAATCATAGCTCTGTAATGCATAGCCTCCTCTTTTTCAATGGACCAAAAGTAATTAAACAAAGGACTCTAAGGGCTGCAATTAACTCTGAAGGCGTCTCCCTCGTTAACCTGTAATCAATGAAGTAGTTAAAAGGTCTGGGGTTGATTACAGGTGTGTGGTTTTGCATTTGGAAGTTGTTGCTGTGACCAGACAACATGCGGTCTAAGGAACTCTCAATTGAGGTGAAGCAGAACATCCTGCGGCTGAAAAAAAAAAAAAATCCATCAGAGAGATAGCAGACATGCTTGGAGTAGCAAAATCAACAGTCGGGTACATTCTGAGAAAAAAGGAATTGACTGGTGAGCTTGGGAACTCAAAAAGGCCTGGGCGTCCATGGATGACAACAGTGGTGGATGATCGCCGCATACTTTCTTTGGTGAAAAAGAACCCATTCACAACATCAACTGAAGTCCAGAACACTCTCAGTGAAGTAGGTGTATCTGTCTCTAAGTCAACAGTAAAGAGAAGACTCCATGAAAGTAAATACAAAGGGTTCACATCTAGATGCAAACCATTCATCAATTCCAAAAATAGACAGGCCAGAGTTAAATTTGCTGAAAAACACCTCATGAAGCCAGCTCAGTTCTGGAAAAGTATTCTATGGACAGATGAGACCAAGATCAACCTGTACCAGAATGATGGGAAGAAAAAAGTTTGGAGAAGAAAGGGAACGGCACATGATCCAAGGCACACCACATCCTCTGTAAAACATGGTGGAGGCAACGTGATGGCATGGGCATGCATGGCTTTCAATGGCACTGGGTCACTTGTGTTTATTGATGACATAACAGCAGACAAGAGTAGCCGGATGAATTCTGAAGTGTACCGGGATATACTTTCAGCCCAGATTCAGCCAAATGCCGCAAAGTTGATCGGACGGCGCTTCATAGTACAGATGGACAATGACCCCAAGCATACAGCCAAAGCTACACAGGAGTTCATGAGTGCAAAAAAGTGGAACATTCTGCAATGGCTAAGTCAATCACCAGATCTTAACCCAATTGAGCATGCATTTCACTTGCTCAAATCCAACCTTAAGACGGAAAGACCCACAAACAAGCAAGACCTGAAGGCTGCGGCTGTAAAGGCCTGGCAAAGCATTAAGAAGGAGGAAACCCAGCATTTGGTGATGTCCATGGGTTCCAGACTTAAGGCAGTGATTGCCTCCAAAGGATTCGCAACAAAATATTGAAAATAAAAATATTTTGTTTGGGTTTGGTTTATTTGTCCAATTACTTTTGACCTCCTAAAATGTGGAGTGTTTGTAAAGAAATGTGTACAATTCCTACAATTTTTATCAGATATTTTTGTTCAAACCTTCAAATTAAACGTTACAATGTGCACTTGAATTCTGTTGTAGAGATTTCTTTTCAAATCCAATGTGGTGGCATGCAGAGCCCAACTCGCGAAAATTGTGTCACTGTCCAAATATTTCTGGACCTAACTGTATCTATTTTGCTGACATTATCAAGGAAAGAACTATGCAGCTGCACAATGAACTTAAAGACTGGCTTTATCAGTGAAATAAAGATCTGTCATGTCAAAATATTTAATGATTTTCATATCTGACTATTAAATTTTCATCCTGTTAAACTCCAAGGGCCCGATTAATCATTGCCATTCCGCCAGTTTTTTGTTTAGTTTTTTGTGTTTTACGCCTTTTTTGTTTGAACCTGATTCATTATTCTGATTGTTACTTTTTTGAAGTTTGTTTTATATGTGCTCACCTGTCTTTTTTTGTTTGGTTTTGGCAGATTTGTTTTTTTTAAATAAAATTTAGTGGATATCTACTCCAGATCCACTGATATGGTTTTATGTCTTTCAAAAGTTGCAATTTTTGCCACATATTAAAAAAGATGATATATTTTCTAAAAACTTTGAAGAAAAGGCTTAAAGGGAATCTGTCAGCAGATTTTTGCTATGTAAGCTGAAGACAGCATGCTGCAATGGTTAAAAAATAGAATTCAAGGAAGCCAGTCTTGTCAAGGTCCAACCTGTTATTTATTTATGATGATTTTTTAACCAGCAGGACTTCTCATTGCTTCCAACACAATGAGCTTGGCAGTCCGGTACACCCTAAAGGGGGCTTTACACGCAATGACATCGCTAACGAGATGCCGTTGGGGGTCACGGAATTTGTGACGCACATCCGACGTCCTTGCATGTGAAACGTACGAACGACCGCTAACAATCAAAATTACTCACCTAATCGTTGATCGTTGACACGTCGTTCTAATCCCAAATATCATTGCTGGTTTAGGACGCAGGTTATTCGTCATTCCTGAGGCAGCACACATCGCTACGTATGACACCCCGGGAACGAGGAACAACACCTTACCTGCATCCTCCGGCAACGAGGAGGGCGTCACTTTCTTTCAGCTGCTCTCCACCCCTCCGCTTCAATTGAATGGCTGCCTTAGAAAGGAGGCGGTTCGCCGGCCACAGCGACATTGCTAGGCAGTTAAGTACATCTGACGGGTCCTAGCAATGTTGTGCGCCACGGGCAGCGATTTGCCTGTGACGCACAACCAACGGGGCAGGTGCTTTCACCAGTGACATAGCAATGTCACTGCGTGTAAAGCAGCCTTTACTCTGATTGACACCTCACTGTCAATTTAAAATCTCTATTGAGAGTGTGCGTAGGGAAGCTCACCCAGCTTTGCTACAGGACTAAATCTAAAAATGCTGATTGTTTCTGAACGCCTGTACCCAATAATCTAAGTGATTCATTGTTGGATTCAGGATCTCTTTGCCTACATCATGCTGTTCTCAGATGAGGTAGCAAAAACCTGCTGACAGATTCCAGTTAAGACAGAAAAAGAAATCCCTTTTCTGACTTCATATTTAATTCATGAACCACATGCTCCATTTAGATAAAATTGATGCAATAAACATCAGAAAATCCCCGTAAGATTAGAAAAAAGAAAAGTTACTTAAAAAAAATTCAAATGATTAATCAAGGCGTAGGTATTTTATTTTGTTATATTTGTGCTATGTAAAATATGACCCATGAGCAAGGTCTTTGGGGTCACTCACTGGTGAATAGAAATTACAAAATTTGATATTTTCACAGCTTTTTCTATGGCTAAATTACACACTATTCTCTTCATGGCCATCTATTTCTAAACACGTCTAAAGAGTGAGCTGTATGAGAAAACATGTACGATAAATCTCATAATATGCAAATATTGTAAGCCTCTGATAGACTAGTAAATATTATTATTATTATTATTATTATTATTATTATTAGTTGTAGAGGTATTTTTCTCATTTTAATGACAATGTATTATATAATTATAGCAGTTTTGTTATGGAATAGAACTAGTGAGAGAGATTAGTGCAAACCAGATCAAACTGTTTTCACAAGGATCCCAAAATGTGGGCAATAAACTATTATACATGTGCCAGAAATCTGGCTTAACCCCTTCAGCCCCGGGGCACTTTCCATTTTTTGCATTTTTGTTTTTTGCTCCCCTTCTTCCAAGAGCCGTAACTTTTTTATTTTTCTGTCAATCTTGCCATATGAGGGCTTGTTTTTTGCAAGACAAGTTTTACTTTTAAATGAAATCATAAGTTTTACCATATGGTGTACTGGAAAACAGCAAAGAAATTCCAAGTGTGGAAAAACTGCAAAAAAAGTGTGATGGCACAATAGTTTTTGGGATGTTTTATTCACGGTGTTCACTATGTGGTAAAATTGATGTTTGGGTATGATGTCTGAGGTCAGTGCGAGTTTGTAGACACCAAACATGTATAGGTTTACTTGTATCTAAGGGGTTAAAAAAATTCACAAGCTTGTCCAATAAAAGTGGAGCTAGTTTTGCGACATTTTCCGAAACCCGCAGCATTCTCATTTTTTGGGATCTATGGCTCAGTGAAGGCTTATTTTTTGCATCTAGAGCTGTCATTTCTAATGGTACCATTTTTGCGCAGATGCTACATTTTGATTGCCTGTTATTGCATTTTGCGTAAAACTTGCGAGGACCAAAAAACGTAATTTTGGCGTTTGGAATTTTTTTGCCACTACGTCGTTTACCAATCAGATTAATTGATTTTATATTTTGATAGATTGGGCATTTCTGAACGCGGCAATACTAAATATGTGAATATTTATTTATTTTTTAACTCTTTAATTTTCAATGGGTAAAAGGGTGGTGATTTGAACTTTTAGGTTTTTGTTTTTTTTTATTTTTTAAAACTTTTTTTTTACTTTTTTTTAATTTTACTAGTCCCCCTAGGGGGCTATAGTGATCAGCAATCCGATTGCTCTTATCTATCTGCTGATCACAAACAGCAGATTCAGTCACTTTCTGTTTCTCTCTGCTCGCGGCCGAGGGAAAACGAAAGTGAAACTTCATAGCTGCAGGCGTCATCACATGACCCTGTGCTATGATGGCAACCACCAAAAGTCACGTGATCACGCACGTGACTTCCGGTGGGGGCGGCAGTAAGTAAAAAACATTGCCGCGCGCATATAGATCTTGCTGCCAGACTTTGGCAGCGAGCTTTAAGGGGTTAAATGTTGCGAGTGGAAGCGATTCCACTCGCAACATGCAGGCACACATGTCAGCTGTTGAAAACAGCTGATATGTGTGCCTACCGCCGCCGCCTGCCTGCGGCAGGGGGCGGGGCTTAACGAGACTCACTCCATGACGGATATATCCGTCCATGGTCATGAAGGGGTTAATTTATGCCAGCAAAACTGTCTTTTCTGCCAAGTAGAAGGTGTTTTTGAAAAAAATAGTGGAAAAAAGACAAGGTCTTCATCATGATCTCATGTGTCAAAATTACTTTACAGTGTGGATCAGAATTATCTGATTAAGAAATGGTGAGACATAGACTGGTTTAGAGATGTGCCAAAATTTAATTAAACCACGTGAGATTCTTTAAAAGAAAACTGTCAGCTGATACATGCTGCCCAAGCCATGAGCAGTATGAATCAGCCACTGGCTCTACGATCACTGCCATATATATCCACCTCTGAAACGCTGCTGGATGTGAGAATATAGGCAGAGACTTGTCAGCAGGCGGTGAAAAGCTGTTGGGAACCTGCCTGCACAACTAGTCATCAGTGAGTCTTGGTCCCCGGCAGCTATTAAAAGTTTGTTTTTCTCTGAAACATCGCAGCATTTCAGAATTGCACATACATAATGGGGATCGTAGAGCCAGTGGCTGATAGATACTGACCATAGTTTAGGCAGCATGTATCAGCTGACAGGTTCCCTTTAAAAAATGTAGCTTATTTTAAGAGTGCCCAGTCTAAGCGTGCATTTGGACTACTAAATTAGCCAATAGGTGACATTAAATGTCCACCGATTGTTCACATAGAAAATATTCAGCAGTGGTTTAACACTAGAAGTCCCAGAGAGGGGTCATTTGACATTTCTACCATTGGAACCCTATGGAGATCGAAATTCCTGGGACTTCTAGCTTGTTTAGATGGATCAACTCTTCATTTGCAATACTTAAGTGCGGTAAATCTAGGTATTTTAATATTTTCATTTTAAAGTGTTCTCCATCTTCTCTTTAACTTCTTTTCTCCACTCTTTGGTTGGCCTATTCTTTTTATAGAAAACGGATCACTGGATTTTTTTGTTTGACTTAAGGAGTGAAGTGTTCTTGCTATTCCATACTCTCTATTATGCCTGCTCACATGCGTAGTATTAGTTTTTCTAGTCTTCATGTACATACTTGTATACTTAAATTTAGTTGCTCCATGGTGTGCTCCAGTTCATAACCTTCATTTACTATGCATTTCCTATACGTCTATACAAAAGGCAATGAATATACTACACGTAATGAACAACTCTTATTGACCTCAACTGTAATTTCCATTCAATTACAATGTGATTATATAGATATGAAAATAAGAAAAAATAGGTCCTAATAAACAGTTTATATGAGAATAACTGTAAAACACATGATAATATTGTTTATTGAAGTAGCCATGTAAAATATTTTGTTGTAGAGGTTTTTAATTAGGGTTTGCAACACAATATGTACAGTAATCCAACCTAATCCACTCAATATTTGCTGACTCAAAGCTCCATGATTTTTAAACTTATTTACAAATGCAATTTATACATTCTATGAGTTTGATTATGTCTTTAAAAAAATACATTAGTTGACAACAATCAGACTTCAATTATTATTTTATTCCATGTATTATGGTAATGCAAAATACAGTAAATTGTACTGTGGTAGTCCCAGTGAATGCTCAAAGCTTTAACCCTGCTGTTCTATTTGGTCAAAAATTACCAAATTTAAAATTTGATATTTTTCTAAATATTCATTATGCAGTTCTGCAACTTGTGGTCAATTGACTTTTCCTCATTTGAGGGGTTCTTTCTATGGGTAATATTTTTTTTTATATAGCCTTTTATACTGTCTCCAGCTATTTTTTGAGTAAAATAAAGGAGTTATAATCTCATTTTGGACTATATATTGCATTTACTACTATTTATCAATTTATATATGTCCTTTTGGTCCGTGCAGATTTACACATACATACATTTTCAAATTAGGATACTGCAGATGAATTTGCTTCCAGTATAGTTATGTGCAATTTTTTTTCACTGTGTTTTATTTACCCTGCTGTTGATATAGAAACAGTTTAATCAGTTATCAACATTTCACATTGTAAATTACAGAGGATACAACAGTAGTTTCTTACATTCACAAAATACATAAACAGGTCATTCTGATGAGCACAATGCACTATGATAGTGCAATCAGTAATCGAGAAAACAGAAAGCTGGACATGATTTTACATTACAATGCCACAAAAGGGGCAGTTGATACTCTAAATCAACTCGTAGGCACGTACACCTGTAAATGCAAAACAAATCGGAGGCCAATGGCTGGTTTTGACAGCATTCTTGATGTGTCGGCATAAAATGCATTCATGTTATGGCATGAAATAGACCCACATTGGAACAAAAATAAACTATATAAAAGAAGAATTTTTATAGATGAGCTGGGAGAATCACTGGTTAGCCCATATATCGAAGAAAGCAAAGTAGCACCCAAAGAAGATGGAGCGGCAGCCATTGTCCACAGGATCCAACAGCAAGTGAACCAACGGCTTCCCCCAGCACTGCTATGATACCCACGGCCTCCACCAGCAACGCAACCAGAATAAAACGAAAACAATGCGCCTGCAGTCCAACATCAAGTAATCACAAAACAAATGGGATATGTTTCAGTTGTGCAAAGAACTTATGCAAAAGACATGTAAATCATACTTGTGACAAATGCAAACAGTAAATTTAGCATTATGAACCTTATTTACGATTTTATATAGAAGAAATAGAACTTTTTATTTTTTTTGTTCTTTTTTTTAAATATATTTACACACAGTTTGATATTATTAGTTATAGTTTAAAGTTATATAAAGAATATTTTTTATGTGCAAATGTGCAATAAGCATGAATATTGCAATAAGGCCATGTAACATTTTTTGAAAAAATAAAAATTAAGTTTTTTTATTTCATTTTTCACTTGTTTATAAACAACCATGTTCACATACAATATAATAATGCAACAGGTATTCAAATAAAACACTTAAATTAGCTAAAAATCAAGACTTTAATAGGTCCAGTCAAACATGATAAATGTATAGTAGACTCGAACAGAACAGCAGGGTTAATTAATATATTTTTGGGTGGTGCAAGAAAGTCAAAGTTTTCTTCTGCAGATCTGATATTTCTCACCAGTCAAATTATTGTTTATGGGGCAGAATATTTTGACAATACCATTCTCGTCCCTCCTAAATTCATTTAAATGGTGGTTGGGTAGCTGCAATTTTGCTGAATATGTACAAAGTGAGCTACAAAAAATTGAGTTCGGGAAAAATTTTACTTTTTGAGGCAATTTAAAATTGCTTCAAACTGATTCACTCAAAACTTTTCTAAATGTAAATATTTATCTGTATTGTGGTTCTAGTGCCCGGAATGACATTTTTTTCATGAGAAAAACATCAACTAAAAGCTTTTTGCTCTGGGAAAATTGACATTCTCCTTCTTTATAGAAAGGCTAATATTTAAAAGGAGCCTGACAGCAGAATTTACTGTAGGAGCTTTAGAAGCACTTTATCAGTCTTCTACTGTTATCTTTCTCTTAGTTTTACGTATATATTACTTGTGAATGTTTAAAAAGAATGTTAAATTCTGCTTATGCACCATGCTATGTAGAAATGGATTATTCCAGAACCACTTGCAATTATTCTTAGGTTCACAATCACAGTGGTATGACTGACATCCAAGCATAAGCAGGGAGGACAGAGAGGAGAAGAAAAGGGCCTCTTCGCCACCTCCCTGGGATGTCAGTCACTCTGCTTTGGGCATGATCACAGCACTCTAAGGCCTCTTTCACACGTCAGTGATTCTGGTACGTTTGTGCTTTTTTTTAAACGTACCAGAATCACTGACACACGCAGACCCATTATAATGAATGGGTCTGCTCACACGTCAGTGATTTTTCACTGCATGTGTCTCCGTGCGGCGTACCCACGTGTGCGTGATTGCCGTACGGAGACATGTCCATTTTTTTCTGGCATCACTGATGTCCTATGGACCACGCAGTGGTGTGGTCCGTGAAACACGTGCCAGAAAAAAACCTGCTTTTAAAATAAAAAACATTTTAACTCACCCGGCGTCCAGCGATGTCCTCTGCAGCCCATGCAGCTTGCTGCTTCTGAGCCGGCTCATTATTGTCGCGCATATTCATGATGCGCGACACAGCCGACCCGGAAGCAGCTGCTGCGGGGGGCAGCACCGGCCGGATGCTGCACCACGGGAGCGATCAGCACCATGGAGAGCGGGAGCGGGCGCAGGTGAGTTGATTACTAAGTGCAATCACGGGCCACGGAGAACGAAGCCTGGATTGCACTTAGACAACCCACATGTGCCGTGATTCATGGCACACGCAGGGACATGTGCGTGTTTTACACGCCAGTGAAAAACGTCTGTGTTTTTCACTGACGTGTGAAACGGGCCTAAAGGAATGATTAACTGCAGCCATGGTCTAGTTCACTACCTGCAGGCAGGGAGAACTTGTTGGATTTCACATAATTTTAACTCCGAAATATAAGAAAAAAGGAGGTGGCACTCACCGAGTAAAAATCTTCTTTTATTCTTTAAAAAATAAAAATAAAAAAGCAGGGAGGGATGCAGGGGGCATTAGAGACAACGGCGGCCTTTTCACGCTCACTGGCACTTTGTTGGACCCGACGAAGTCTGGACTTGACGAAACACCCATGAATGCAAAACGGCCACCGTCATCTCTGACACCCCCCACTTTCCTCCCTGCTTTTTGATGTCTATTTTTTAAAGAATAAACATATATTTTTACTCGGTGAGTGCCACGTCCTTTATTCTTTTATTCCGGAGTTATTATATGTGTTCTAATGGAGAGTGTTGCACCACAGGTGCTGTTTTTCAGTCTCTGTCGTGACCCGTTTGTTGGACTGCGTATCCCCCAGCCTTTGGAATTCTATGCCTCAACAAGTCTGATTATCTGCTACACTTGCATTCTACAAACCAAACTTGAAAACCTACCTCTTCCAGAAAGCTTACAGTCTGAAATGACCCTACTGCCCCCTTGTCACCACTTGAGCTGCCATAACCCCCCCCCCGACCTACTGTCTCCCTTCCCGTTATCCTTTAGAATGTAAGCCGGCAAGGGTAGGGCCCTCTTTCCCCTCTTACCAGTTGGTCTACAATAATTTATAACTGTATTTTGTAAGAAACCCTTTCCCATGTACAGCACCATGGAATGGCACTCTACAAATAATAATAATGTGCTATTGGGAAACTTCAGAGAAGGGAATATCCTCAAAAGTACCTTCATAGAGGCTATAAATTCATTTAAACTGCATATAGGCTACTAGCAAAATAATTGATGGTCGACTGTTATTTATTAGCCAGTCTGGCTTTATATGGGCATTGAAAGATTTGTAGCATATTACGTAGGGTTCAGCGGTTGGCACTTTTCTCTGCAGGAAAACGTCTGCTTACACAGGACGACATACTAACAAGAATGATGATCTTTTGTGCAGCACAAGCATCATTTCCCTTTATGAAGGAGAGTTTTGTATTTCATCGTGCAATCAGCAGCCTATTTAGACTGCATGACTAACAGAGGATGCTAGTTCACGATAGTCATGTGGTGTAAATGCATGAAATCCATTAACTTTTTAGTTTTACTAGTAGAATTATAGGTATGGTCCCACTCAAGAACCTTTAAAATGAATATTTTTTTCTTTCAAAATATTGCACAGCTGTTATTATGCAGCATTGTTCTATTCAAGCTAGTTTTATGTCTTAGTAATAAAAGTACTGCTGATATAATTGTACTAGAAGGTGGCCCAATTCTAACGCATCAGGTATTCTAGAATTTATTGTGTAGTTAATGTATGATTTTTGTTATTTATATATATATATATATATATATATATATATATATATGTTGTTGTGTGTAGTTGCCAAGTGTTTGTGTAGGGCACTGTAAGTGTTCTGGGTGTTGTCTGGGTGTGGGGGTGTGAGAGTGGTGTTGTTTGTGTGTTGCGTTGTGTGTTGCATTGTTTGTGGAGCGCTGTGTGTCTGTAGCGTTGTGTGTGTGTGGTGCTGTGTGTGTTGCGCGGTTTTTGTGGGTGTGCGTGTGTGGAGTGCGTGTGTGTGTTTTGGGGGGAGGTTTGTTTTGTGCAATGTGTGTGTTGCGCGGTTTGTGCATATATTTGTGTGTGCCGCGGTGTTTGTGTGTTGTGTGTGTGCAGCATTGTCTGTGTGTGTGTGTGTGTGGGTGTCTGTGTAGGGCGGTGTTTGTGGTTCCCAGTGTGTGTGTGGTGTGTTGTGCGGTGTGTGTGTGTTTTGGGGGGAGGTGTGCACCCCCCATCGTGGTCCACCCCCCATGCTGCACCCCCCATCGTGCTCCATCCCCCATGCTGCACACCACCATCATGCTCCATCCCCCATGCTGCGCACCCCCATCGTGCTCCATCCCCCATGCTGCGCACCGCCCATCGTGTTTCATCCCCCCATTCTGGAACCCCCATCATGGTCCACCCCCCATGCTGCACCCCCCATCGTGCTCCATCCCCCATGCTGCACCCCCCATCCTGCTCCATCCCCCATGCTGTGCACCCCCATCGTGCTCCATCCCCCATGCTGCACCCCCCATCGTCCTCCATCCCCCATGCTGCACCCCCCATCGTCCTCCATCCCCCATGCTGCACTCCCCATCATGCTCCATCCCCCATGCTGCGTACCCCCCCTCGTGCTCCATCCCCCATTCTGCACCCCTCATCGTGTTTCATCCCCCCATTCTGGGCACCCCCATCGGGCTCCATCCCTCATGCTGCACCCCCCATCATGCTCCATCCCCTATGCTGCGCACCCCCCATTGTGTTTCATCCCCTTATTCTGGGAACCCCCCATCATGGTCCACCCCCCATCGTGCTCCATCCCCCATGCTGCGAAACCCTCAGAGAGGAGTATAATAGGAGGATTATAATAGGAGGAGTATAATGAGAGGAGTAGTCCTGGGAAAAGAGGAGTATAATGGGAGGAGTTGTCCTGGGGGGAGGTGTACAGGTGCCCAACGTGTGCGGGGGCATGGCCTAGCAGGCATCGCGTGCGGCGGTGTGGCCTAGCGGGCATCGCGTGCAGGGGGCATGGTCTAGCGGGCATCGCGTGCGGGGGATGTGGCCTAGCGGGCATCGTGTGTGGGGGACGTGGCCTAGGGGGCATCGTGTGCAGGGGCATGGCCTAGCAAGCAGCGCGTGCAGGGGGCGTGGCCTAGCGGGCATCGCGTGTGGGGGGCATGGCCTAGCGGGCATCGCGTGCAGGGGGTGGGCCTGGCCAAATGGTTAATCCATGCGGGGGGTGGGGCCAGGCCAAGAAGAGCGGGCAATCCGTGTGGAGGGGCAGGGCCAGGCCGAGCCCAGCGGCCGATCTGACGGTTGTCACTGTAAGGACACAATGTCCCTGTAACGACACAATTTTGGATCAAGACAGACAGAGAGACAGAATAAGGCAATTATATATATAGATTAATAGCTATGCACAGTGGCTATAAAAAGTCTACACAGCCATATGAAAGTACCAGGATTTGTCATTTAAGATATGATACCAACATTTTCCACCTTTAGGCTAGGTTCACACACTGTGTTTTTTTGACGCTGCGTTTTTGTGCGTTTTTTGCGGCAAAAAACGCACAAAAAGCACCCGCGTAAAAAAAAAACGTTTTTGGTGCGTTTTTTGCTGCGTTTTGCTGCGTTTTTACTCACTGCGTCTTTATGCGTTTTTTATCAGTGAACAAAAAAAAAGGTCTGATGTCATTTCCTTCTTCAATATGTTCTTCATTCTCCACTAGTGTATGCAGGAGAGCAGACAGCTGGAGAACTACAAGGCTCAGCATACTCCATCCAATAGTGTATGCAGGAGAGCAGACAGCAGCTGCAGAACTACAAGGCTCAGCATGCTCCATCCAGGACTGTATGCTGGAGGGAGAGTCAGGGGGAGCAGACCTACAAGGCTCAGCATCCTCCATCCAATAGTGTATGCAGGAGAGCAGAAAGCAGCTGTCGAACTACAAGGCTCAGCATCCTCCATCCAATAGTGTATGCAGGAGAGCAGACAGCAGCTGTCGAACTACAAGGCTCAGCATCCTCCTTCCAGGACTGTATGCAGGATTTCTTTGCCCACCCAAACAAAAAAAATGACGTGGGCTTCGCCATATTTTTGTATACTAGCCGGGTACAGCAGGCAGGTACGGGCTGCCCCCAACCCCCAGCTGCCTATTTGTACCCGGCTGGAAATCAAAAATATAGAGAAGCCCTTTTTTTTAATTATTTCATGAATTTCATGAAATAATAAAAAAAAAAATGACGTGAGCTTCGCCTAATTTTTGTGTCCAGCCGGGTACAACTAGGCAGCTGGGGATTGGAATCCACAATGCAGGGTGCCCATGCTTTCTGGGCACCCCCGCTGCGAATTGCAGTCCACAGCCACCCCAGAAAATGGCGCTTTCATAGAAGCGCCATCTTCTGGCGCTGTATCCAACTCTTCCAGCTGCCCTGATGCCGGGTGGCTCACTGGGTAATAATGGGGTTAGGGCTAGCTGTATATTATCAGCTGGCCCTAAGCCCGAAATTCATGGTGTCACGCCAATATTAGACATGGACACCATGAATTTCTAGTAAAGATAAAAAAACCACAACACACAGAAAAATATTTTTATTAGACATAAAACACAACACAATTAGTGACTCCATCTTTATTGAAATAAAGATTCCCCCTCCGCAGTAATCCTGGGTCAAGGGTCCCACGCCGACCAATCCGGATCCAATATCATCTGATCGGTTTGCTGGAAGGCAAAGCGATCAGATGATGTGTCAGAATCAAGTGCCTGAATCACATCACACATCAGCTGATTGTATAAAAGCCGTTTATACAATCAGCAGATGCATCAGTGCAAAAAAAAAAAAAAAATACTCACTTATGTGCTTGTAACGACTGAATGCCAGTCGATATGACTATTAAGATACGATGGCACTATGGAAAACCCAGGGACACAAAGATGGGGGATAACAATTTTCTTTATATAAAAAAAACAGTTCTCTTACAACGTATGGGCCACAACAGCCCGGAATAAACAATGACAGTTTATGCAACTTGGAGGACTTCAAGTGCCGGTCTGTAGGGATGAAGTGGACTATATTTCCCCCCACTATACCACTATACCGCTCCCTCCCTTATCTATTAATGGGGCTTACCTGGGTGCACTATTACAGACAATGGCACGTGATCCCTCCAAGGGTATAATCTTACAACCACCTCCCCTTATGTGTACAATGCAATCAGGGTACCCGGCCACCTTCCCATATACCGTCAGCAACAAGCAAATATATGTACATGTACCTCCATTCAATATTCTGTACCTCACTGCCCCAGACAGTGTGAGGAAGCACAGGCAGAATAGTCTTATTATCAGCACAACACAGCTTAACCTCCAATAACTTCCGGTTCAGAGCAAACGCCTCAAGAAAAACAAGTAACACAGCTCCTTCTCAGTAAATAATCTGTAGAATAATCCTCTTTCTTCTTTATCCTATCTATCTGTCCCTGACTGACTATTATACACCGATCGGTCTCAGGTCAATTGTTACTCACTGAAGTCTTCACCCAAGATGGCGTCCATCCCCTCAGACTGCTTCTGATTCACTCTTAGATGATTTTGTCCAAACAGTTTCTGGAGAAAAAAAAAGTCACTCAGATAAATTCCCTTCATCAGGGGCAGTAGGAGCTCCAAGAAAAAAATGAGTAAGCAGTCCATAAAAAGAAGAAAAAGAAACAGGCAATCCTATGAATCCAAACACGGGAAAATGACAGCAGTTCTTCTCTTGCGCAGTCCCTCAGATCCTGACTGAAATTTTCAACCGTCTCTCTCCATCTACGTTACCAGGGAAACCTAATGTAACCCCTTACTGTTTAGCAGTGTGCCTGCACTCTAGTGACACCTAGTGGCCATTTAAATTATAGCATAAATATACAAAATACATAAACAAACATGCAAGTTTATCTTATGTACATTTTCACCCTGTTACATGCTGATTACCGGCAGCTCCTGGAGCGAGTCTGATCCCGTCCGATCGCTGCAGCAGCTGCCGGTAATCAGGGATGAAGCATCCGCTGATTGGTTAAACCAGCCAGCCGCTGGCGTCAGCCCGAGACTTACGATCAGCTGATGTGTCAGGTGGCTGCATCAGGTGATCCATCGCCAGGTCCTGCATCCTGCAGGCATACGTACCCGGGGAGACTGCACACACCCGTAGCTGCGGTACCGGGAGGAGGATCTGGGAGCGGGCATGGCACCGGGAGTCTGCAGACAGGTGAGTATGACTTTTTTTTTCTACTGTAAACTTTTGTTTTCGCAGCCGCTTCCACCTCCTGCCCATACATGACGCCACACAGCAGCATACATGCACAGGATGGGAGGTGGAAGCGGCGGTGACGGTACCGGGAGGATTCACGCTTCTGTGTTTACTGACAGAAGGAATCCTCTTCCTGTACATGTCACTTTACTACCCACCTCCTGCGTTTATAGCTGCGTTTTTGGTCTTAGAAATGCACTAAAACGCACCAAAACGCACCTATTTGCGTTTCTCATTTCGTCTTTCAACATCCCATTGCACTCAATGGATGAAAAGCGCAGTGAAAAACGCGGGAATAATTGACATGCTGCGTTTTTGTGGCACCACAACAACGCAGCTGAAAAAAAACGCTGGGTGCAGACAGCAAAAATGAAAACTCATAGACTTTGCTGGGGAAGCAAAGTCATGCAGTTTTCTGAGCAAAAACGCACCCGAAAACTGCGCAAAAACGCAGCGAAAAACGCACTGTGTGAACTTACCCTTATTGTAACCTATAATCTTTACACTTAAATTAAAACATAAACTAAAATCGTTTTAAGAGGAAAAATATAAAGAACTAAAATAATGTGGTTGCATAAATATTCACACCCTTAACACTAGAAGTTCCAGAAATTTTGAGCTCCCATGAAGTCCCAAAAGAGGGTCAAATGAACCTTTGTCCAAACTTAATAGAACTAACTAGAAACTAAATGGCTAAACTCAATGGAGAACAACAACCTCCTGTGGTGTGACAGTAATGGCCTTATTTAAAGACAGTGATTATAGGATGTTAGCTAAAATCCTTCAGGTCATTCGACCCGTCTCTGGATTCCAAAGGTATAAATGCTAAATGACCCCTCTCTGGGACTTCTAGTGTTAAACTAGTACTTTGTTCAAGTGCCCTTTTAATTTGTGCTTTAATGCTCCAAATACTGTACGTCATATTGCAAGGGCAATTCCTGGATGACTATTGAAACTAATAAAGTAAGGATGCCTATTTATTGGTGTGACTATCTGTTCCCTTCAAAGAGTTATCAGTTCTAGTTACACTTGTACAGTTTTTGCAGGAACACATTTGCTCCAAACATCTTGGAAAACTATGCACAGATCTTTTGTGGATGTAGACTTGTACAAATCTTTGTTTCTTCCTGTAATCTGTGATAAACAGTGCTGATAAAGTTGAGATCAAGGATATGTGGGGGCCAGATCATCCCTTTTCATTATATCTATCTATATATGCACACTATATACAAAGAATACAAAGATTTTTGGATTTTAATCTGTAAATAAAGCCATCAATTTTATTTTCTCATTCATGGAGCTGGATTTTTTTTTTCCTTTTGTTTATACAAAGAAGGATATCATTCCCTGATAGGACCAACAACTGAATTAAAAATTCCATAATGTAATGAACAAAGCACAGATTATACTAAATATTTTCTTACAAAACTACAGTGGGCAAATGTTTGGGCACCCCTGGTCAAAATTACAATTATGAGCAGTTAAGCAAGTTAAAGTGTTGAAATTAACTCTTAATAACATAAAGTTAATGTTACATTTCCTTTGTAGTTTAGGAAAAAACTAATAGAGAGATTTTTATCGTTTACATTTGAAAAAAATTACAAAAGTAAAATGGGCCGCTGCAAAAATTTGCCCACCATTGGAGATTTGTGTGTGCAAATAACTGACCAAGGCTTCAGACCTTAATTAGCCTGATAGAGTTAAGGCTACTTTACACACTGCGATATCGGGCGCGATCTCGTCGTATGTGCGGCACGCCCTGTTCGTTAGTGCGATGTGTGTTCATCGCTGTGGGTCCATGTTTTAGTCGTGTGCTTACGTTCACATGTCGCAATCTTTTTTATATTCACCTTCAAAGCTATCTCGTTTCACGATGTTATGAGGAACATAATCATCGTTGTGTAGCGGTCTCACCGCATGGATTTCCATTTCTCATGGTGATATGGGCGTTGGTTCCCCACACAAAGTGCATCTTGATGTAGTAGAATTGTAAACTCGCTACGCCCCTTCTTGCCTCGACTCATTTGTTTAATCAGCGCTATTGATTTTCATTGGATGTTGGTAGTATAAATGTGCGCAGATGCGTGTTCATTCTTCCAGCTTTTGTCTACCCATTAGCGTTTGTCCTCGCACAAGGGAATTTTTTCAAAAAGCTGCCATCAGGACTTGCGAATCTTTGCTGCAAGGTATGTGTTATAGTATTTACTCACTTTGGATAATGGTTTTTGTTTAATTTTTTTTTAATAACCTGAATTACCTTTTTTTGGAATCAGTGTTTGTACTGATTTTTCTCCAATTTAATGTATTTCAGATGTGTACAAATAAAGAGGAATTCCTACGGGAATTCATAGAGGTGTACCAGACGCAAACACCTTTATGGAAAATTAAAGCCCCCGAGTACAGCAATAGGCAACTTAAAAAGGATGCGTACCTTAAAATGATAGTCATATATGACAAATACCATCCAAATCCAAAAGGGACCGAGGATTTCGTGAAAAGAAAAATACAGGCAATACGCACAGTTTATAAAAAAGAACTGAACAAAATAGAGGAATCCAAACGTTCTGGTGCTGGCACTGGTGATGTCTACGTGCCAACGCTCTGGTATTTTGATTTATTGAATTTCACAAGGGACCAGGAGCTTCACAGGCCATCCACCAGTAGCCTCAATATTGGTGGTGATATTCCCCCAGATGCTAACAATGAAGTGATAATATCTGAGGTATATTTTTTATTTCTTGGATAATTTGTCACAAACAATTTCTGATGTTTTTAATTATAATTAAATGAACATTTGTATACTTTTCCATATTTATAAAAGTTTGCAAATGTTTTTATGAAAAACTACATTTAAAATGATAATTTAATAAAATTATGTAATTTTTGTATTGCAGGAGCCAACAACAAGTCAACAATCATCATCTGAACACCTAATGGAAACTCCTGCTAGCCAAATAACCAATGTGGATTTGCTTGAGGCTGGCCCATCCAATGTGTTATACCCACAAAGTTGGCAAAGGAAAAAAAAAACATCCCAGCAAACACTACAACAGCTGTAACCAAACTGATGGGAGTGGCACAAAACATCCTAGACCAGCACAACAGACCACCCCTTTCTGGTCTTGCTATTTTCGTGGATGATGAACTGCGTGAACTTACCCCAGAACAGAAATACATTGCCCAATGCTTAATCCAGGATGTCTTACGTTTGGCAAGAGCTCAAAAACTAACAGAGTCATCCTATGTTGCCATTGGCGAGGTTTCTCATCCTGTTGATCCTGTTGATGCTGTTGAGGCCCCGGAAAATCCTCAAACTGCAGCAGAGCCATCCATACAACCACTTCCAAAGGGTGGTGTGCGTGGCCGTAGGTCACGCATAAGTTTGATTACAAAACGTAAAAAGATGTAGTTTAGAATTTCCAATTGTTTTTTTTTTTTATTTTTTAAATTTTTTTGTTATTTTGGAATTACTTCTGTTGCATGATATTTAGTGCATATTTGTGACAATAAACAAATTTATGTTACTATCCAATTTACCTTGTGAATAAACCTGGCATATGAAATATTGTGTGGTTTGAATAAATTACGCAACAATTTAGTTATATTTTAGAACATTATTTTTTTTTTTTTTAGATTTTTTTCTTAACTTGTATGACAATTTTTTTTTTTTTTAGGATTTTTGGTTAACTGTTAATTTACAAACATTTCAACATACATGTAAAACATATAAACATCACAAGAAAACATGATTTATTTATTACGTTGATTCATATATTGCAGGATTAGGGCATCATGGGCCGCAGAGGCTTCTTTAAGTCTGTTCGCGGACAGAAAAATATCATATAGGGTTATGATTTCTGAAAAGAATCAAAAACAACAATTAATTATTTATTAAAATTTATCAGGTAATTTTTCTTTTTTTTTTAATTTTTAGTTAAAAAAAAAACAAAAAAAAAACCCCTTTAAGTGATCATTCCATTTTTCCATGGAACATAATGTTGTAAACTCTGTTAACTTACCATTACTGCCAACTTCTTCTTCAAGTTCATCTCCGGATGAGGCGCTCATGTCCCAACCTGATCCTTTGCCTCCTAATTTTAGCATATGTTGATATTGTTAGTGTTTAATCCATTTAGAAAATGATTTAAAACTGTACTAAATATTCATAAACACAACATTACCATTGTCCTCCATATTCTCTTCAAACATTACATATGCATCAGCATGTCCTGATGATGGTGAAATGACATCATAATCAAGGCTGTCAGCTTCCTCATTTAAAATGTGTATGCTATTTTCACGGTTGGAATCCATGCTTGGAGACAGCTGCTGGTCAACATTATCTTCATTATTGTTTGAGGGCTGCCTTGACTCATTAGGCAATGAATTTACATCTGGTTACATAAAATAAACAAATTGAAATCAACAAAAAATTACATCATATGATGTGATTATTTAATATTAAACATAACACCAGACCTTTAATTAATTTAAACACAAAACCTCTAATGTTTTGATATTAGAATTTTAAAAAAAAAATTATGTAAGTATGAAAAAATATCTTACCAGCTATCACAACCAGGTTACTTCGAATTTCTTCGATTCTCTCCTTATCCCTGTACTTTAAATCAGCCCATTTTTTCAGTACCTGCGTTGTTGTGCGGCTGATAGAAAATTTACGGTACAGGCCCCTGCATATTTTTTTAACCACACTTCTCTTATGTCCCATAGGACGTGGATATGTCTTGGCACATATATAGTCCAGTGCATCCATCCTTTTCACCAAGTATTTAACCTCCCCTTGGCCCCAGACCTTAGCACGTTTGTTTGGTGACATTTTAGCTTTCTGTTTCGCTTTAGATCAGCAGGTATACAGTGTGGCGTGTCACATGGTGCATTAGACGTTTGGACATCATGACGTGTCTTTATTTACATGTAAAATAACTCGCCTGTGTATTTCGCCGTATTGTACAATTATAATACTTATGTGCGCATTTTTTTATGAGCAAATGCGGGTTTTTTTTTTTTTAGTTTTTTTTTTAATTTTTATTTAATAATTTTTTTTATAATATTTTTATTTTTAATCATAGTTTATTGACGGAAATGTGTCCTATATTTTTTAAAAACATAATGGTTTATGAAAAGTAAAAAAACACATCTTAATAAATTACAATTTTAAGAAGACATAAATGATTGAGAGAATGCTTGTAATGCTTAATTAGATTTAGTTTTTATTTTTAAATGTTTTGATTGAATATGTTTTGCAGAAGAAAGATTTACTTTACTATCAAACATAAATTGTATATGACATAATAAAAAAAAAGAAAAAAAGGAAAATAGTTCCAATTTTCAATTATGTAAATAAATTTATTTTTACATTTATACAACAATAAACATTTTTCCTTTAGAAAGCAGGTACTTTACACACTTAAGGCAATTTTTTTAATAAGAAAAATATATGAAAAAAATATACAGAAATTATTTTAACACAAACATGCAATCTCATGTTTCATGATAACCTAAACTCAATAATTAATTAGAAACATGCTGCCATGACACAGCCCCTGGCCCATTAAAAAAATTGCAATAATTGGTTCTATTTTCCATTGCATCCATCATACTACGTGACAGTGGTGGCTGTGGTAAAAGATTATCCAGTGGGTTAACTTGCTGACGCCATGCCCCAAGCTCAACAACACCATTACTTTGATTTTCAATATCCACAAAGCCAGGTGGAACATATTCAAGGCCATCTCTTTTTCTGAGAAAATTATGCAAATAACAGCATGCAAGCACAACTTTGTCAATGGATTCAATTTTTAAGTTGATTGTCATGGAAAATATACGAAATCTACTGCTTAAGATGCCAAAAGCATTCTCGACCACTCTTCTTGCTCTGCATAGACGGTAATTAAAAATGCGTCTTTTTACATTCAAGCCTGTAAGTGGATATGGCCGTAACAAATGACGTTGTAATGGAAAGGCCTCGTCCGCCAAAAAAACAAAATTTAAATTTCCTATATTATTTTGGTTTGTGGGTAATTGAAGTTGATTTTGTTTTAGCCGTAATGCAAACTCCGTATGTTCAAATACCCCACCATCTGAAACTCGCCCATTCATGCCGATATCAATGTAAAGAAAATCATAAGTGGCGTTGACAACCGCCATAAGGATAATGCTGTGGTAGCCCTTGTAGTTGTAATAATATGAGCCCGAATTATGTGGCTGCATTATCCTTATGTGCTTCCCGTCAATTGCGCCACCACAATTAGGGAATTGCCATAATAGGTTGAATGTATTTGAAATTTGTTCCCAATCACTTGAACAATTTGGCAAATGCATGTAGTCATGTAAAGCATGTGCTATTGCCGAACAGGTCTCCGGAATTAAGGAGCTAAGTAGAGAGCGTGACACTGCTGATGAATGCTGTAGGTCAGTCAAACTGCGTCCTGTAGCCAAGAATCGAAGAGTCACCCCCAAACGCTCGTCTACAGGTACTGCCTGACGCATTACTGTATTATTGCGCGTGATATAAGGGCGGACTTTCTCTAAAAGGTATGAGAATGAGCTTTCAGACATGCGTAAGTAGTTTCGAAAGTCATGTGGGTTATGCTCTTGTAGGTCTCTAACAAGGTGCATGTGTGTATAGCGTTGTTTCTCTAGTAGCCATTTGTGTGCCCAAATTCGTCGTTTTCTTGTTCTGCATCGCATGTTATGATCCTCGACAAGGCCAAGGGCTCCTCCGGCTACAAGCATGGCAGCTATGACGGCATTTTCATGCTCACTCCGCATATTTAGTCTGTATAACAGAGAATAATATGTTTATTTTTTTTTTTTGTTTATTTGGTTTTTTTTTTAACAAAAACTATATTTTGTTTTTTCGCAGACAATAAATCATTTTGTAAAATATGATTCTTATTCTTATTGGTCACACTAATGTTTGATGGCTTTAAACTAACTAATTTGGATGGCTGTAATCTTGATAAAGATACAATAATGGTTATTATTATATATATAACTGTAATGAAAAAAACAAACACGAATATATTCATAATATAGGCTTTTTATAAACTAATAAGAAACCAAATTATAAACAACAAACATATTTAAATAAAAAATCAAAAAAGCGAAAAAAAACATTAAAGAAAATTTAACCCCTTAACGACCCATGACGTACTAGATACGTCATGGATCGTGTTCCGGTAAGCCCCGCCCCCTGCCGCCGGCGGGCGGCGGCGATCGGCGCACATATCAGCTGTTATCAACAGCTGATATGTGTGCCTGCTAGCCGCGGGTGGAATCGCTTCCACCCGCGGCCATTAACCCCTTACATTTCGCTGCCAAAGTCTTGGCAGCGATATGTATATGGGCGCCTCCATGACAGTGACTTACCCCGCCCCCGCCGGAAGTCACGTGACATGATCACGTGACTTTCGGCGGTTGCCATGGTAGCACAGGGTCATGTGATGACGCCTGTGGCTAACATGAGTCACTTCCTCTCAATGCCGGAATACAGCCGGCATTGAAAGTGAAGCAGCAAATCTGCAGTTCTCAGCTCTGTAGCTGAGATCTGCAGATTGTGCAAAGCGATCGGATTGCTGATCGCAATAGCCCCCTAGGGGGACTAGTAAAATAAAAAAAAAAAGTAAAAAAAAAAGTTTTAAAAAATTAAAAAAAAATAAAAAAACCTAAAAGTTCAAATCACCCCCCTTTCACCCCATTGAAAATTAAAGGGTTAAAAAAATAAAAAATACACACATATTTGGTATCGCCGCGTTCAGAAATGCCCGATCTATCAAAATATAAAATCAATGAACCTGATCAGTAAACGGCGTAGCGGCAAAAAAATTCCAAACGCCAAAATTACGTTTTTTGGTCGCCGCAAATTTTGCGCAAAATGCAATAACAGGCGATCAAAACGTAGCATCTGCGCAAAAATGGTACCGTTAAGAACGTCAGGTCAAGACGCAAAAAATAAGCCATCAATGAGCCTCAGATCCTGAAAAATGAGAACGCTACGGGTTTTGGAAAATGGCGCAAAACGTGCGCCACGTTTTTCGGACAAGCTTGTGAATTTTTTTTAACCCCTTAGATACAAGTAAACCTATACATGTTTGGTGTCTATAAACTCGCACCGACCTGAGGCATCATACCCACACATCAGTTTTACCATATAGTGAACACGGTGAATAAAATATCCCAAAAACTATTGTACAATCCCACTTTTTTTGCAATTTTTCCGCACTTGGAATTTTTTTGCCATTTTCCAGTACACTATATGGTAAAACTTATGGTTTCATTTAAAAGTGCAACTCGTCCCGCAAAAAACAAGCCCTCATATGGCAAGATTGATGGAAAAATAAAAAAGTTACGCCTCTCGGAAGAAGGGGAGCAAAAAACAAAAACGCAAAAACGGAAAGTGCCCGGGGGCTGAAGGGGTTAAAGAAAAAAAAAAAAATAAAATATGAAAAAAAAAAAAAAACCTCACATGCGAAGTTTATATCACGGACAAATTACGCCAAACTATACGCCGGACACGGAGCCAGCAGGACACGTCCAAAACCTAGGAAATGAACCGAACAAATAGAACAACGCTAAAAGGATGTTTGCGTATTACATATATTAAGGTCCAATCATGGAGCAGATGCGTTAGCAAATAGGAAACAAGTAGGCGTATTGAACATTTAAACTACCATACACGCCCGTATCGATGATGATGCAAGAGGCAACAATTTTTTAAGTCGCTTTAGTAGTGTCACACGTAACGAAAAGTATGTGGAAAGGAACGAGCAACGATAGTTCCAAAGAAAAAGCAACGATTTTTGAGAATAAGGACCCGTGTCGACGATTAGCGATAAATCACGCTTTTGCGACGATTTTACATCGCTGAACGCTGTTACACAAAGCAATCTCGGTAACGATTACGGAAGTGCGTCACCAAAACTGTGACCCCAACGACAACGCTCGGGCAATATCGCAGTGTGTAAAGCCCGCTTTAGGGTTTGTTCATCATTGGGAAAGTCCAGGTGACCGCTCTCTCCAATCAATGTGGATCTGCGGCCTGTGACCGTCCCTGGAAGCCGAGGAGAGCGGTAAGTTGTTGTCCCCGCCGCCCGCCCCTGTCCCCGATCGCCCCGCCGCCCGCCCCTGTTCCCGATCGCCCCGCCGCTGCTCCCGCTTCACCGCTGTCCCCGCCGCTGCTCCCGCTTCACCGCCGCTGTCTCCGATCGCCCCGCCGCTGCTCCCGCTTCACCGCCGCTGTCTTCGATCGCCCCGCCGCTGCTCCCGCTTCACCGCTGTCTCCGATCGCCCCGCCGCTGCTGCCGCTGTCTCCGATCGCCCCGCCGCTGCTGCCGCTTCACCGCTGTCCCCGCCGCCATGCTCCCGATGCACCGCTGTCCCCGCCGCCATGCTCCCGCTGCACCGCTGTCTCCGCCGCCATGCTCCCGCTCCACCGCTGTCCCCGCCGCCATGCTCCCGCTGCACCGCTGTCTCCGCCGCCGCTCCCGATCCACCGCCATCCCCGCCGCCATGCTCCCGCTGCACCGCTGTCTCCGCCGCTGCTCCCGATCCACCGCCGTCCCCGCCGCCATGCTCCCGCTGCATCGCCGTCCCCACCGCCATGCTCCCGCTGCACCGCTGTCTCCGCCGCCATGCTCCCGATCCACCGCCGTCCCCGCCGCCATGCTCCCGCTGCACCGCTGTCTCCGCCGCCGCTCCCGATCCACCGCCGTCCCCGCCGCCATGCTCCCGCTGCACCGCTGTCTCCGCCGCCGCTCCCGATCCACCGCCGTCCCCGCCGCCATGCTCCCGCTGCACCGCTGTCTCCGCCACCATGCTCCCGCTGCACCGCCGTCTTCGCCGCCGCTCCCGATCCACCGCCGTCCCCGCCGCCATGCTCCCGCTCCACCGCTGTCTCCGCCGTCATGCTCCCGCTGCACCGCTGTCTCCGCCGCCGCTCCCGATCCACCGCCATCCCCGCCGCCATGCTCCCGCTGCACCGCTGTCTCCGCCGCCGCTCCCGATCCACCGCCGTCCCCGCCGCCATGCTCCCGCTGCACCGCTGTCTCCGCCGCCGCTCCCGATCCACTGCCGTCCCCGCCGCCATGCTCCCGATCCACCGCCGTCCCCGCCGCCGCTCCCGATCCACCGCCGTCCCCGCCGCCATGCTCGCCACTGTCCTCGCCGCCGTCGCACCCACCTTTTTCAGCCGCTGCTGCTCCCGATCGGCGGCGGCCACCGCCTCCTTCATCGACTGCCCCTTCTCCATCGCCACACGACCTATCCCTCCATGTGCTGCAAGCCAGCCACCCTCCCCCCACATGTGCTGCAAGCCAGCCACCCTCCCCCCACATGTGCTGCAAGCCCCCCTCCCTCCCCCTACATGTGCTGCAAGCCCCCCTCCCTCCCCCTACATGTGCTGCAAGCCCCCCTCCCTCCCCCTACATGTGCTGCAAGCCCCCCTCCCTCCCCCTACATGTGCTGCAAGCCCCCCTCCCTTCCCCTACATGTGCCATCTCTCTCTCCCATCAGACTCTGCCCCCCTCCCCGATCTGCTGCCTGCTCTCTCCCATTTTCCATCTACTGCCCCCTCTCACCCTCCTCGATCTGTTGCCTCCTTCATCTGCTGCCTCTTCTGTCTGCTGTGATCCTGCTGCCTAGATCCATCCTATAAGGTAGGTATCCCCATCTCACCCCCCCATCCTCTGCCGCTCCTCCATCCGCTGCGCCATTTCCCATCCATCCGCTGCGCCATTTCCCATCATCCATCCGCTGCGCCCTTTCCCATCCTCTGCCGCTCCTCCATCCGCTGCGCCCTTTCCCATCTTCCATCCGCTGCGCCCTTTCTCATCTGCCGCCCTGCCCTCTCGCATCGCATTATCCAGCGCAGTTGCTCGCTTCCAGACTGCAGTGGATGATGCGATGCGAGACTCGTGCATTGCTCTCACGTTTGGCACTGGTCTTAGTGGCAGGCGCTCTTTTTTTTTTTTTTGTTTACTGATGTCTGTATTTTTTATTTCGCCAAACTAATTTTTTTTGTATGGGGGGGTCTAGTTTCCAAAATGGGATCACATGTGGGGGAGCTCCATTGTTTAGGCACCTCAGGGGGTCTCCAAATGAAACATGGCATCTGCTAATAATTCCAATCAATTTTACTGTGAAATGGCGCTCCTTCTCTTCTGAGCCCCGCCGTACGCCCAAACAATTGATTTCCACCACATATGAGGTATCGTCGTACTCAGGAGAAATTGCACAATACATTTTATGGTGCATTTTTTTCTGATACCCTTGTGGAAAAAAAAGCTACCTGTTTGAAAAAACAATTTTGTGGTAAAAAAAAGAATAAAATATTTTCACGGCTGAACATTACAAACGTTTGTGAAGCCTCCAGGGGTTCAAAGTGCTCACTAAACAGCTAGATAAATTCCATGAGGGGTCTAGTTTCCAAAATGGGGTCAATTGTGGGGGAGCTCCATTGTTTAGGCACTTCAGGGGGGTCTCCAAATGAAACATGGCGTCCGCTAATAATTCCAACCAATTTTGCTGTGAAATGGCGCTCCTTGCCTTCCGAGTCCTGCCGTGCGCCCAAACATTTGATTTCCACCACATATGGGGTATCTGCGTACTCAGGAGAAAATGCACCATAAATTTTATGGTGCATTTTTTCCTGATACCCTTGTGATAAAAAAAGCTACCTGGTTGAAGCAACAGTTTTGTGGTAAAATTTTTTTTTTTTCTTTTCACGGCTCAACGTTATAAACTTCTGTGAAGCCCCCAGGGGTTCAAAGTGCACATCAAACATCTAGAAAAATATTTGAGGGCTCTAGTTTCCAAAATGGGGTCATTTGTGGGGGAGCTCCATTGTTTAGGCACCTCGGGGAGTCTTCAAACCCGACATGGCGTCCGCTAATGAGTGCAGCTAATTTTGCACTCAAAAATTTAAATGGCGCTCCTTGCCTTCCGAGTCCTGCTGTGTGCCCAAACATTTGATTACCACCACATATGGGGTATCTGCGTACTCAGGAGAAAATGCACGATACATTTTATGATTCATTTTTCCTGATACCCTTGTGAAAATACTAATTTTTATGGCTAAAGTAACATTTTTGTGTTAAAAAAGTAAAATTTTCATTTTTTCGTCTACATTGCTTTGGTTGCTGTGAAGCTCCTAAAGGGTTAATAAACTTCTTGGATGTGGTTTTGAGCAGAGTGAGGGGTGCAGATTTTAGAATTGGGTCACTTTTGGGTATTTTCTGTCGCCTAGGTTTCTCAAATCACTCCAAATGTGATGTGGTACCTAAACAATTTTTTTTTGTAAATTTTGTTGGAAAAATGAGAAATTGGTGATGAACTTTGAACCCTTCTAACTTCCTAACGGAATTTTTTTTTTTTCAAAAATTGCGCTGGTGTAAAGTAGACATGTGGGAAATGTTATTTAGTAACTTTTTTGTGTGACATATCTCTCAGATTTATGGGCATAAAATTTCAAATTTTGAAAATTGCAAAATTTTCTAAATTTTCGCTAAATTTCCGAAATTTTCACAAATAAACGCAAAACATATCGGCCTAAATTTACCACTGACATGAAGTACAATATGTCACGAAAAAACAATCTCAGAATCGCCAGGATCCGTTGAAGTGTTCCAGAGTTATAACCTGTCAAAGTGACACTGGTCAAAATTGCAAAAAATGGCCGGGTCTTTAAGGTGAAAACAGGCTGGGGGCTGAAGGGGTTAAAATGTCTCCTGCATCCCCACCATAAAATTCACCATCAGAAGAATGCAAAATAACATCTAAACAAGCCTGATACATTTTGGAAATGCGTTTTGTGGACTGATAAGGTTAAAATAGAACCTTTTGGCCTCAATGGTCAAAGGTATGTTTGGAAAAAGAAGGACACAAAATTTCAGGAAAAGAATATCTCGTCAACCATTAAGCATGGGAGTAAATCAGTCATGCTTTGTGGTTGTGCAAACAAAGGCACAGGGAAAATTTCAATAATAAATTCAATGAAATTTCAACAAATTTGTATTGCAAACATAATGTAAAAAAGCGGAAGTTGAAAAGAAAATGGCTTATACAAATGGATAATGACTAGTGATGAGCGAGTACTAAAAAGCTCGGGTGCTCGAGGCTCGGGCCGAGCATCCCAAGATACTCGTGTACTCGGCTCGAGCACCGAGCCCAATGTTATCCTATGGGAGACCCGAGTATTTTTATGAAATGACCCCCGGCAGCATGTAGAAACCCTAAAAATGTCACAAAAGTCTCAGAAGAGTGCTCAAATGACATGGCAACAGCATGGGGAAGACCCCTTGAAGCATTTATCACTCAAAAGTCACAGCTGTGAACATTTTTGTCCGCGTTTTACGCCATTTTTACGGACTCACCAGAGAACCTTCCAAAATGACACCAAAATGAATTTTCATGGCGGAAATGTTAAGGGCACATACCCAATAGTGAGATAGAGCTGGTGTATGTTACTTTTTGAGATTAATACATGAAAGATTTTACGTAAAACATTGTGTGGCACTCCGATGTCCAAAACGCAAGTTTTGTGCTTTTTACTAGCGATGTCGGTCATTTTTTTTTTCATTCTATCTCCCGTCGGTCGGTCTCACTCTGTCGGTCTCTCTCTGTCTTGTCTGTCCCCCTCTCACAGTCTGTTGGTCATTCTCCCCCCTCTCTCTTACTTACCGTTCCCCGATCACTGCCGCGGCGCTGCACGGCTGTTCACTAAACTCCGGTGGCTTTTCCTCTTTTGAAAAAGCCGGCCGCTCATTAAACAATCTCGTATTCCCTACTTTCCTGCTTTTCGGCGCCTATGATTGGTTGCAGTGAGACACGCCCCCACGCTGAGTGACAGGTGTCTCACTGCACCCAAACACAGCAGCCGATGTGTGTGTGTATACTGTGCAGTATCCAGCGACGCTGGAGGACTGTGGATTACGCCGGACATGGAGGGTTTGTCGGGGTTAATAAATTGGTGATGAGGGACTTTGTTATTGTTTTTTATTTCTAATAAAGGATTTTTTCAGGTGTGTGTGTTTTTTAACTGTAATTTACAGATTAATCATGGAAGGTTTTTCGGGGAGACACTTGACATGATTAATCTAGGATTTAGTGGCAGCTATGGGCTGCCATTAACTCCTTATTACCCCGATTTGCCAACGCACTAGGGTAAATCGGGAAGAGCCAGGTAGAGTCCCAGAACTGTCGCATCTAATGTATGCGGCAATTCTGGGCGGCTGCTGCTGACTGATATTGTTAGGCTGGGGGCTCCCCATAACGTGGAGCTCCCCATCCTGAGAATACCAGCCTTCAGCCATATGGCTTTATCTGGCTGGTATTAAAATAGGGGGGGACCGCACGCCGTTTTTTTAAATTATTTATTTATTTATTTTACTGCACAGTATAGACACGCACACCAGCTGCTGTGATTGGGTGCAGTGAGACACTTTTCACTCAGCGTGGGGGCGTGTCTCACTGCAACCAATCATAGGCGCCTGTGGGTGTGGAAAGCAGGGAATATGAGATGGCTGTGTACAGAACACAGCGCGCCTGCCGGTATAAAGGCTCGGTCACGCTGTGCAGGCCGGCCAATCACTGCAATTCCACAACTAACAGGGCTGTGGCATTGCAGTGGTCTGCCAGCCAATCCCTGCATGAGGGCTGGCTCTCAAAAGAGCGCCAACATGCAGGGATGAAGACCACGAGTACAGCACGAGTATCGCGAGATTACTCGGTCCCCGACAAGTAGCCCGAGTACAGTGATACTCGTGCGAGTACCGAGTAGTAACAAGCATACTCGCTCATCACTAATAATGACCACACACATCAAAATCCACAATAGACTACCTCAATAAGCACATGTTAAAGGTTTTACAATTGCCCTCACAGTCCTCTGTCTGAACATCATTGAAAATCTGTAGCTAGACCTCAAAAGAACAGTGCATGCAAGAAGACCTAGTAATCTCACAGAACTGGAAGAGTTTTCCAAGGAAGATTGGATACACATTCCTCAAACAAGAATTGAAATACTCTTGGCTGGCTATAAAAAGCATTTACAAGCTGTGATACTTGCCAAAGGTGGTGTCACTAGGTACTAACCATGAGACTACCCAAACTTTTGCATTGGCTTATTTTCCTTTTTTGTTAATTTTAAAATGTAAAAGATGAATTTTTTAATGCCTAAAATCAAAGGAATGTGTCATCTCTAACGTTATGCCTTTTAGAGATCAATTCATCTTTAACTTGCTTAACTATTCATAGTAACAGTAATTTTGACTGGGAATGTTCAAACTTTTACATGACACTGTATATATCAATCTACTCTGCTATAATTTTCTATATCATGTTTCCTGCTCATTTAACTATATATTCATGGTAACAGATTCTGTTTTAAGTGTTTATATTTATACTAGAAGGTAACCCGATTCTAACGCATCGGGTATTCTAGAATTTATTGTGTAGTTAATGTATGATTTTTGTTATATATATAGATGTTGTTGTGTGTAGTTGCCAAGTGTTTGTGTAGGGCGCTGTAAATGTTCTGGGTGTTGTCTGGGTGTGGGGGGGTGTGAGAGCGGTGTTGTTTGTGTGTTGCGTTGTTTGCGGAGTGCTGTGTGTCTCCAGCATTGTGTGTGTGTGGTGCATGGTTTGTGTGAGTGTGTGGGTGTGGGGTGCGTGTGTGCGTTTTTTGGGGGGAGGTATGTTTTGTGCAGTGTGTTTGTGTTGCACAGTGTGTGCATATATTTGTGTGTGCCGCGGTGTTTGTGTTGGGTGTTGTGTGTGCGCGGCGTTGTCTGTGTATGTGGGTGTAGGTGTAGGGCGGTATTTGTGGTTCCCAGTGTGTGGTGTGTTGTGTGGTGTGTGTGTGTGGTGGTGTGTGTGTTTTGGGGGGAGGTGTGCACCCCCATTGTGCTCCATCCCCCATGCTGCGCAACCCCCATCGTGCTCCATACCCCATGCTGCGCACCCCCCTATCGTGCTCCACCCCCCTGCTGCACACCCCCCATCATGCTTCATCCCCCCATGCTGTGCACCCCCCATCGTGCTTCATCCCCCCCATGCTGCGCATTCCCCAATGTGCTCCATCCCCCATGCTGCGCACCCATCAGAGAAGAGAATAATAGGAGGACTTTAATAGTAGGAGTATAATGGGAGGAGTAGTCCTGGGGAGAGAGAAGTAAGATTGGAGGAGTAGTCCTGGGGGGAGAGGAGTATAATAGGAGGAGTAGTCCTGGGGAGAGAGAAGTATAATAGGAGTAGTAGTCCTGGGGAGAGAGGAGTATAATAGGAGGAGTAGTCCTTTGGGGAGAGGAGTATAATAGGAGGAGTAGTCCTGGGGAGAGAGGAGTATAATAAGAGGAGTGGTCCTGGGGAGAGAGGAGTATAGGAGGAGGAGTCCTGGGGGAGAGGAGTATAATAGGAGGAGTAGTCCTGGGGGAAAAGGAGGATAATAGGGGGAGTAGTCCTGGGGATAGAGAAGTATACTAGGAGGAGAAGTCCTGGTGGGAGAGGAGGATAATAGGGGTAATAGTCCTGGAGAGAGAGGAGTATAATAGGAAGAGTAGTCCTGAGGAGAGAGGAGTATAATAGGAGGAGTAGTCCTGGGGGGAGAGGAGTATAATAGGAGGAGTAGTCCTGAGGGGAGAGAAGTCTAATAGGAGGAGTAGTCCTGTAGAAAGAGGAGTATAATAGGAGGAGTAGTCCTGGGGGGAGAAGAGTATAATAGGAGTAGTAGTCCTGGGGAGAGAGAAGTATAATAGGAGTAGTAGTCCTGGGGAGAGAGGAGTATAATAGAGGAGTAGTCCTGGGGGGTGAGGAGTATAATAGGAGTAGTAGTCCTGGGGGAAGAGGAGTATAATAGGAGGAGTAGTCATGGGGGAGAGGAGTATAATAGGAGGAGTAGTCCTGGGGGGAGAGGAGAATAATAGGAGTAGTCCTGGGGGGAGAGCAGTATAATAGGAGAAGTAGTCCTGGGGGAGAGGAGTATAATAGGAGGAGTAGTCCTGGGGGGAGATGAGAATAATAGGAGGAGTAGTCCTGGGGGGAGAGGAGTATAATAGGAGGAGTAGTCTTGGGGGGAGGTGCCTAATAGGTGGAGTAGTCCTGAGGAGGAGATGTCTAATAGGTGGAGTAGTCCTGGGAGAGGTGTCTAATAGGTTGAGTAGTCCTGGGGGGAGATGTCTAATAGGTGGAGTAGTCCTGGGGGGAGGTGTATAGGTGCCTAATGTGTGCGGGGGGTGGGGCTGAGCGATTAATGTGTTCGGGGGCGGGGCCGAGCAGGCAATGTGTGCTGAGGGTGGGGCCGAGCGGGCAACATGTGCCAGGGGCCAAGGCCAAGCGGGCAACGTGTGCCAGGGGCGGGGCCGAGTGGCCAACGTGTGCCAGGGTGGGGCCGAGTGGCCAACGTGTGCCGGGGCCAGGCCAAGCCGAGCGGCTAATGCGACGGTTGTCACTGTAATGACGTCATTTTGGAGCAAGACAGACAGACAGAATAAGGCAATTATACAGTTAGGTCCAGAAATATTTGGACAGTGACACAATTTTCGCGAGTTGGGCTCTGCATGCCACCACATTGGATTTGAAATGAAACCTCTACAACAGAATTCAAGTGCAGATTGTAACGTTTAATTTGAAGGTTTGAACAAAAATATCTGATAGAAATTGTAGGAATTGTACACATTTCTTTACAAACACTCCACATTTTAGGAGGTCAAAAGTAATTGGACAAATAAACCAAACCCAAAAAAAAATTTTTAGCTTCAATATTTTGTTGCGAATCCTTTGGAGGCAATCACTGCCTTAAGTCTGGAACCCATGGACATCACCAAACGCTGGGTTTCCTCCTTCTTAATGCTTTGCCAGGCCTTTACAGCCACAGCCTTCAGGTCTTGCTTGTTTGTGGGTCTTTGCTTCTTAAGTCTGGATTTGAGCAAGTGAAATGCATGCTCAATTGGGTTAAGATCTGGTGATTGACTTGGCCATTGCAGAATGCTCCACTTTTTTGCACTCATGGACTCCTGGGTAGCTTTGGCTGTATGCTTGGGGTCATTGTCCATCTGTACTATGAAGCGCCATCCGATCAACTTTGCGGCATTTGGCTGAATCTGGGCTGAAAGTATATCCCGGTACACTTCAGAATTCATCCGGCTACTCTTGTCTGCTGTTATGTCATCAATAAACACAAGTGACCCAGTGCCATTGAAAGCCATGCATGCCCATGCCATCCGTTGCCTCCACCATGTTTTACAGAGGATGTGGTGTGCCTTGGATCATTTGCCGTTCCCTTTCTTCTCCAAACTTTTTTCTTCCCATCATTCTGGTACAGGTTGATCTTTGGCTCATCTGTCCATAGAATACTTTTCCAGAACTGAGCTGGCTTCATGAGGTGTTTTTCAGCAAATTTAACTCTGGTCTGTTTATTTTTGGAATTGATGAATGGTTTGCATCTAGATGTGAACCCTTTGTATTTACTTTCATGGAGTCTTCTCTTTACTGTTGACTTAGAGACAGATACACCTACTTCACTGAGAGTGTTCTGGACTTCAGTTGATGTTGTGAACGGGTTCTTCTTCACCAAAGAAAGTATGCGGCGATCATCCACCACTGTTGTGATCCGTGGACGCCCAGGCCTTTTTGAGTTCCCAAGCTCACCAGTCAATTCCTTTTTTCTCAGAATGTACCCGACTGTTGATTTTGCTACTCCAAGCATGTCTGCTATCTCTCTGATGGATTTTTTTCTTTTTTTTCAGCCTCAGGATGTTCTGCTTCACCTCAATTGAGAGTTCCTTAGACCGCATGTTGTCTGGTCACAGCAACAGCTTCCAAATGCAAAACCACACACCTGTAATCAACCCCAGACCTTTTAACTACTTCATTGATTACAGGTTAACGAGGGAGACGCCTTCAGAGTTAATTTCAGCCCTTAGAGTCCCTTGTCCAATTACTTTTGGTCCCTTGAAAAAGAGGAGGCTATGCATTACAGAGCTATAATTCCTAAACCCTTTCTCCGATTTGGATGTGAAAACTCTCATATTGCAGCTGGGAGTGTGCACTTTCAGCCCATATTATATATATAATTGTATTTCTGAACATGTTTTTGTAAACAGCTAAAATAACAAAACTTGTGTCACTGTCCAAATATTTCTGGACCTAACTGTATATATAGATTTATAAATGTTTCTATCGCAAACAGTTAAACTGATTAACTTCAGTTGGAGAATAATGATCACAACTTTTTTTTCATTTGCTACAACAGAACTTGGTAGACAATTGTGCTCTCCTAATCTTTTAAAACTTGAGTTGAGAAAAAAGATTTGTAGGAACTTGGTCCGGCAACCACATTGGTAGTTATTGGCAGTTAGACAAGAGTCCTCTGAACTACTTACTATCTGCCGCTATAACCAGTGCCTCTTCTGATTAGTATACTTGGTGCAATGTCTTTACGCAACATGATGCAGTGATTACGTCTTGTTGGGCCAACTAATCAAGTGAGGCTATGGCGATGGTAGAAAAAGGTTTTCATGGCTTTGATAAAACGGCCAAGAACTGCTCACATGACCACTGGACCAGAATCCTGCAAATCTTTTTGCTCACCTTTGCTAAAATTTAGTTTGAAACCCTTATAAGTAATTCTCTAGAACAAATCTCCATTATTAAATTACTTTTCGTTTTTGCCATTACAAAAAATATAAATGAAAAAAATATTATTCAGCTAAATATCTTAGCTTTAGTGTGACCATTTTAATTGAACATATTTCAGCATTTATCTCTAAAATTATATTAAATAACTAAAAGTGTGATCATAGGAATTTCTATATGTCAAGAATATTTGTATGAATAAAAATCATTATTCAAACATTTTAAAATGTCAGCACTAGATGTGACATTGATGTATTGTAAATATGGTATAAGGTTGAAGTATCGATGAGATATAAGTGAAAAGCGAATACACATGTTAAATGAGGAAAATGTAATTATCATAGCAGTTTTCTTTTGAATTTATGTTTTCCTTACATTTAAATCTCTCTCTCTCTCTTTATATATATATATATATATATATATATATATATATATATATATATATAGTACAGACTAAAAGTTTGGACACACCTTCTCATTCAATGAGTTTTCTTTATTTTCATGACTCTGAAAATTGTAGAATTTGTAGATTCACATTGAAGACATCAAAACTATGAATGAAAACATGTGGAATTAAATACTTAAAAAAGTGTGAAACAACTGAAAATATGTCTTATATTCTAGGTTCTTCAAAGTAGCCACCTTTTGCTTTCATTACTGCTTTGAACACTCTTGGCATTGTCTTGATGAGCTTCAAGAGGTAGTCACCGGAAATGGTTTTCCAACAGTCTTGAAGGAGTTCCCAGAGATACTTAGCACTTGTTGGCCCTTTTGCCTTCACTCTGCGGTCCAGCTCACCCCAAACCATCTCGATTGGGTTCAGGTCTGGTGACTGTGGAGGCCAGGTCATCTGGCATAGCATCCCATCACTCTCCTTCTTAGTCAAATAGCCCTTACACAGCCTGGAGGTGTGTTTGGGGTCATTGTCCTGTTGAAAAATAAATGATGGTCCAACTAAACGCAAACTGGATGGAATAGCATGCCGCTGCAAGATGCTGTGGTAGCCATGCTGGTTTAGTATGTCTTCAATTTTTAATAAATCCTCAACAGTGTCACCAGCAAAGCACCCCCACACCATCACACCTCCTCCTCCATGCTTTACGGTGGGAACCAGGCATGTAGAGTCCATCCGTTCACCTTTTCTACAAAGACACGGTAGTTGGATCCAAAGATCTCAAATTTGGACGCATCAGACCAAAGCACATTTTTCCACTGGTCTAATGTCCATTCCTTGTATTCTTTAGCCCAAACACTATATATATATATATATATATATATATATATATATATGTATATATATATATATATATATATATATATATATATATATACACACCTCTTTAATAAGTGAAATATTAAAGCTAAAGCAAACCTGTTTTTGAGTTAAGTTCAGCTAATAAGGGCTATTTTAAAACTTTCATTTTCTTTCTTATTTTGGATAATTTCTGTCTATTGTAAAGAGGTGGGTTCATATATCAATATATTTTTACACTGTAATATAATGTATAATTTGTTAATTGAATTGGCTCAAATTTCAATATTGATTAAATTTATATTTCATTTTAACTTATTGTCTGATGTTTCAATGTGTCTAATTTTAATTTGAATTTATTTTAATTTCTATTATTATTTATTTTACTCGCTTGTTTATGTAGCCTGTTTCCACATTGAAAAATTAGCAGCGTTAATGATTTGTATCTGCACATGTCAAACAGGAACAGTTCACTAGACTTAGGTATTGTATGCTTGTCCTATTTATTAGAAAGGAACAACTGCAAGATGCCAGCCAATCATACAGGGGTTCTGGTACCTGCCAACACAATGTAATCAATGAACATTACTGCAGAAGTGGAAAGAACCCCATAGAGGTATTTAATGCAATTAAACAGATTTTCCATTGTGGGTAAAAAGGAGCAATATGTTAAGAGTAGATGAGATTGAAATTTAACAACTTTGGAAAATTTTGCCCCAAAAAACTTGATTTGTGGCAGTTTTGCCATGATTTGCAACAACTGCAATGCCCTGTAAAGACGAGTGTACAACTTTGAGGTCTCCTACGACTGTATACTAAACTGTGTTAAATCACTTTAACACAAAAACAGACTTACTAATGTCAAAGTGTACTCCACATATGAACAAATGGATATGGGTACTTGGATGTTAAACATTCTCGAATGCTGTTTTGTCCCGCACACTATCTGTATAGTATATTCAAACGTATTTTCTTCCTTTTTCTATTGCTAGATTGGTATGGTTTTGGCTTATTCTTGCACTGCATTTCTTCTCTCAGATTACAGTATATTCAGGCTGTGCTACAATATGGGATATGCTATACAATGCTATATGCTATACAATGTTTGACTCTGTCCACACAGGACTAAATCTGTCAGAAGGATTTATGACTCACTACAAAATCTGATGAGTCTGATCCAGAAACTGTGAGGACACTAGGCCTCTAATCCTACATGGGTATTGGGACAATATAACTTTCAGTAGCAAAGAATAAAGGCACACTTCTAGCTCACTGCTATAGTATTAAATGCTTCCAGAGTGAATCACCTGATCCTGCATGGAGAATCCTAGGCAAGGGAGTCCAAGACCATATGAGTAGAAAAAATCCAGCGGATCACAGGCAAGGTGAAAAAAACCTTACATCGTTATTCTTGTAATTTAAAAATCCACAGCGCACGTGGTATCCACAGATGAATCCATGAATACCATACGACAATGCATTATGTCGAAACGCATTGGTGAACTAATTTTTATTTTCCTGTATCTGTGGATGCCACCTGCAATGTGGATTTTTATATTACAAGAATAAAGATGTAAGTTTTTTATTTCACCTTGCCTGTAATCCGCTGGATTTTTTCTACCAATAAAACTTTCACACCATTAATTAAAGCTAATTAAGGATTCACTCTCCAAGTTCTCTAAAGGTGGTGTCACACATAGCGACGCAGCAGCGATCAGGACCAGCGATCTGACCTTATCAGGATCGCTGCTGCATCGTTACATGGTCGCTGGTGAGCTGTCAAACAGGCAGATCTCACCAGCAACAAGTGACCAGCCTCCAGCTAGCAGTGACGCATGAAAGCGTAACTAAGGTAAATATCAGGTAACCAAGGAAAGCACTTCTCTTGGTTACCCGATATTTACCTTAGTTACTAGCGTCCGCCGCTCTCATGCTGCAAGTGCCGGCTCCCTGTTCCCTGCACTCCTAGCCAGAGTACACATCAGGTAAATTTCCCGATGTGTAATCCAGCTACGTGTGCAGGGAGCCGGCACTGGCAGCGTGAGAGCACATCGCTTAGCGCTGGCTCCCTGCACTCCTAGCCAGAGTACACATCGGGTTAATTACCCGATGTGTACTCCAGCTACATATGCAAGGAGCAGGGAGCCGGCACTGGCAGCTTGAGAGCGGCGGATGCTAGTAACTAAGGTAAATATCGGGTAACCAAGGAAAGGGCTTCTTGGTTACCTGATGTTTACCGTGGTTACAGCTTACTGCAGGCTGCGAGACGCCGGCTCCCTGCTCCCTTCAGTTCGTCGCTCTCTCGCTGTCACACACAGTGATGCGCGCTTCACAGCGGGAGAGCAACGTCCAAAAAATGAAGCAGGACATTCAGCAATGACCGGCGACCTCACAGCAGGGGCCAGGTTGTTGCTGGATGTCACACACAGTGACAGGACGTCGCTGCTACGTCACAGAACATGGTGACTTAGCAGCAACGTCGTTGTCGTTGTCGCTATGTGTGACACCACCTTAAGCTCAGTGTTTGTCTATTTAAATGTCCTTTTATTATACCATGCCTCTGCTCTGTTTGTGTATATATTTGTGTTTCATCAGATATTTTGTTACACCATGCCTGATGAAGAGACCTGAAAAGTCTTAAAAGCTTGCTTTGTAACCTCATTTATTTTATTTTAGTTAGCCATTAAAAAGTATCACAACTACAAGATTATAATTTTGTTTCTCTGACTGAGAGCAATCAATCATGCTATAGTATGTGATAGATGTAAGGTATTACTGGAAAATCCATCCAATCAAGCATTAGGTCATGTGAGTAACCTCTTGCTGATACAATCTTCTACATTGTGTCAAATTCGGTTAGGAATTTTTGACATTTTATCTGAATTGAAACACAAATGTTTCTAATTTTTCAGGTCAAGCAAATTTTCAAAAGTTCAACGCTAATGAAATTGGTATCAAAGTAAAGGCCGCTTTACACGCAGCGACATTGCTAACAAAATGTCGCTGGGGTCACGGAATTCGTGACAGTCATCCGACCGCTAACGATCCCAAATACTCACCAAATCGTTGATTGTTGACACGTCATTCATTTTCAAAATATCATTGCTCGTTCTGGACGCAGGTTGTTTGTCATTCCTGACGCAGCACACATCGCTACATGTGATACCCCGGGAACGATGAACAACAGCGTACCAGCGTCCTCCCCCGCACTAACTGCCCCCTTAGAAAAGAGGTTGTTCGCCGGCCACAGCGATGTCGTTAGGCAGGTAAGTACGTGTGACGCGCACTACCAATTTTGTCCGCCACGGGCAGCGATTTGCCCGTGACGCACAAACGACAAGGGCAGGTGCGATCACTAGCGACATCGCTAGAGATGTCGCAGCGTGTTAAGTGCCCTTAATTTGCCAATCTCTAGTCTTGAGCATTTTACTCACTTCTGGCAGTCAACGAGCAGAGACACTCAGAGAAGAACTTGTCATTATCTGAATTAAATGTAAAGCCAATAATAATCAAAAGATCTGTTTTGATGATTGACAACTTTTGATTGAGTACTAAACAAACAAAACAATTTACAAGGATTTCAATATGGAAAGGAGGGGAGGGTAAGAGAAAAAGGGAGAGAGAAATAGAAATAAATTACAGGGATAATGTATTCATTTTAGTTTGTATTATACAAATAGTAAGTAAAGAAATTACTGATAACTGGCAAATACTGGTAAATATGTACATATGATCAATTGGATCCAAACAGTTGCTGTTAAAAATTTGATCACATAGAAACCATCAGAAGGATCAACCATCATAAAATGTAGGTCAGTTTAATAAAATGATACCTTGATAGCTGCAATACGCTATCTTAATATAGCAAAATGTAGATTTTTTTTAAAGGGAACCTGTCAGGTCCAATAAGCACCCAGAACCACAAAGTTCCTGTGGGCGTGCTAACATGCTAATGAATACGCAGCATCAGAGGATGATCTCACCTCTCCGCTGCTATCACCGCCCAATCCCGGAGTTTCGGTCAAGCACACTATGAAGCCGGATGTACGTGTCCTGGCTTCAAACTGAAGTAGTGCGCATGACTGAATCTCTGGGGTCATGTGCACTAAGCCAAAATCCAGCGTCGGACGCGATGGCAGAGGAGAGGTGAGTGAGATCATTATCTGTCACTGCGCATTCATTAGCATGATAGCACACTGACAGGGGTGTGCTAACATGCTAAACGAGACGATTAGCAAGGGAAGCAATGCCCAGGGGACTCATTAGCATACGATAAAAGATCTTCAGAAATACTTTTCTAAAGATCCTTTTATCTATGCTAGTGTATACAGTGACTGCTAGGCATGGATTAGGGTTCTGGGTGCATATTGGACCTGACAGGTTCCCTTTAATATGTAATTGAGCTGTTAAGGTCTATGGGGAGAGCTTAAATCTCCCTAAGTATCTGCCTCTGGAGAAAGTGCCCCTTCCCCCTGTGTGACATTGCCCAATCATAAGAATTACACAGCATACAGGGGAAACAAAAACATGCCTTCCCTATAAGTTATAGCAAGTTTCTCAATGTGAGACATGTAATGACAGATAGTCAGCTCTCCCCCTGGTCTCACTACTGAGTTGCTGAGCTTTATATGATTATACAGTGACTGAACAAGAGCAGAGATGAGTATCATTACTAGCATTGCTTCTTCAGCTTTCATCTCACAGCAGGCAGTATGTGGGGAGGGACAGTACAATTTTCTATGTCCTGCATGTCTAACATTAATATTTAACTAATAGAGATCAGACCTTCCCAATACTTATTTGATTCAAAGAACTACCCTTCAAGTTTCAGTATATAGTGGGTGAAATAAGTATTGAACACGTCATCAATTTTCTAAGTAAATACATTTCTAAAGGTTCTACTGACGTGAATTTCTCAACAGATATTGTTAAAAACCCATCCAATCCACACATGTAAAGAGATAAAACCATAGATGTCCATAATTTAAGTAATGTGTAATAATCTAATAATAATAAATGACAGGAGAAAAGTATTGATCACATGAAAAAAGAGTTGCAAAAAACATGGAAAGTGATGACACCAGCCAAAATCCATAACTAATGAGAAAGCAATCCTGCAACTTACTTAATAATTTTGCTGAACAAAAAAAAACATGTTTAAGAGTGTTTATTGATAGTTTAACAACATTTAGACAAGCCTATGTAATACTGGGAAAGTATGATCTGGTCAGAAGAGACAGAATTTAACTCTTTGTATTCCATAATACACACCATGTTTGGAGGCCAAAAAGCACTACACATCCCCCCAGAAACACCATTTCAACAGTGTGGTTTTGATGTGAGAGCATTAAGATATGGCACTGTTTCTCAGCATATGGCACTAGCAAACTTTATATAAATGAAGGGAGAATGAATGGACAGATATACATAATTGTTCTTGATAAAAATCTGCTGCTACCGTCCAGAATGCTGAAAATGAAATGTGGATCGACAGTTCAGGAAGACAAAGATCCAAAACACACAGCCAAGGAAACTCTTTATTGGTTTTCAGATAAAGAAAATAAAGCTGCTAGAATACCCCTCAAAATCCAATAGAAAATGTATGGAAGGAACTAAAGCTCAGAGTTCATAGAAGGCATCCATGGGACCTTCAGGTTTTGAAGAGTGTTTGTGTGGAAGAATGGTCCAAAATCACACCAGAACAATGTATGTAAGTAGTTTTTCCATACAAAAGGTTTTTATATGAAATATTAAATAACTTTCAGTAAGTCTGTCCAATTCTATTTCACTGTCACTTCTTGCTATTAATCATCTTTACATTTATGGACAGCTATGTTTTGATTTATTTGCCTGTGTGGTTTGCATGGGTTGTTACCGACCTCTAGAGGGAAATTTATATCAATAGCACCTTTAGAAATATATGTACTTAGAAAATTGGTAACATGATCAATACTTATTTCACCATCTGTATATATTTATAAAGGGTTGGGGAAGAATAATTGTTTATTTTCAGTCATCTGATGACCAACCTCAGAGGCTGATTTAGATATTCTTAGGCCTAGTTTTTCATGGTATGACAACCCTTTGTAATTTTATTGCACCTAAACACATGTCCAACCAAATTTGTTAACCTAATTATGTTTTATTTTTTAATTAAGACTATTGACAGAATTAGTGCAATAGAGGAAGAAAACACCTCTGTACTTCATGGTGCTTCCTCCCATTATAGTGCTTTTGCTTAGTAGTGCTAGTTTTAATGGTCGTGTAGAATATACACCACTGTTAAGTTACTGCTATTCTAACCAAACTCACTCAGTCATTGAATGTTAATAAAGGTTTTAATAACCCAATGGCTAGACTTGCTTTTCAAATAAAGAGATGTGACCTTTAAATAAATTAAATGCTCCATTGTTTTATCTCTCTCTTTCATAGTTCTCCATACTTTGCATATCAAGTGAAGGTTTTATATTTGGGAATTATGTACATAGCTACTCAACAAAGGACAGCAAGATATAAAGTAAAAAATACAGCAGAAGATATAGCCGAAACACTATCAAATATATTTTGCTCTTTATTGATGTAGATGATCCTAGTATTTCTTAGAAGCCTCAAACTAATAAAAAAAAATTTATAGTCAAACATCATTTTAGTGCAAGTGACCATGATTTTGTGTAGAATTTATGCTTTATTTCAGAAAGTGGAATTTGTTTGTTACAAGTGTAATCTAAAAAGGAATTGAATTTTATGTACTGTTGTAGAAGTAGGATTTTATTTTCTTGGGCACTTTGTATATTACAGTGTATATGTAAACACGCATGCATACAAAAACTGTGCCATGTGACTGGCAAACAGAGATCAAAAGCAAAAGATCTGCAGCTTCCATACAAGATAACTAATTTACAGTTAGAAAATACAGCTGATTCAATTAAATTCAGTTTACAATGCACTATTATCATGAATGAACATTCTTAGGAAATCTTTGTTTCATGATTTTGTGTAGTCTAAACAGGCAGTCTTTGCAATGATTTGTTGATTATCACAAAACTTCATCATTCTTGGCATTGTATTATCCTGTTTAAGCAACACCTGATCACGTACACTAAACTGGTGTAAGCTTACCAGCTTTAGTGAGGTACAGTGCACATGACCAGAAGTGCTGAGGACTCCAGCTGCTGGCCGCCATCAACATCGGGGTATACTAGCATGCTATGTGGGCTGACTAGGCAAGGGAATAAATACCATCACTACTAGTCCCCGGCTTCATTAGTAGAGTTGAGCGCGGTTCGTGGTTTGAGGTTCTCCAGTTCGGGGCTCGAGTGATTTTGAGGGCTGTGATCGAACTAGAACTCGAGCTTTTTGCAAAAGCTCGATAGTTCTAGATACGTTCGAGAACGGTTCTAGCAGCAAAAAGCAGGGCTTTTTACAGCTACAGTGTGCAGGAGCCATCGCTGGCAGCCTGCCAGAAGCTGGTAACCAAGATAAACATCGGGTATCCAAGCAAAGCGCTTTGGTTATTAACCCGATGTTTATCTTAGTTACGTGCAGGAAGCCCACACATCTCCGCTCAGCTCGCTCCGCCCCCTCCTGCCCGCGGCATGTACACATACATACACACACACACACACACACACACCCACACCCCCCCCCCGCTCGGCTTACCTGCGGTGATGAAGTCCCGCCATCCCGACCTCAGCGCTGTCACTGTCCTCCATGGCTGCCGCTTGTCACATCACCTCTCGCTTCCGACCCGAGACTGACTAGCGGTGACGTCACGGACCTCTCGCGATACTTGGTGTGAAGCCGGTCATTGAACTCAGTGACAGGGGCTGTCAGTGTGCTGGAGATCAGCGCAGGTAATGTACCTCGCTCCTGACAGCAGCACTTGTCATGCCCTGCAGTGACCTGGGCTGACCCATTGATGTTAGCTCAGGTCACTGCATTGCTCTCCCAGCCAATGGGGAACATCCTGCTCTTCATTGACTGGGACAGTGTGGATCGTCATGGCAACCCCTTGGATTACACCAGACCTGGATTTGTTTTTCATTCTAATAAATTGGTTAAAGAGGGAATGTTTTGGGGAGTGTTTTTTCAAATAAAAATGTGTTTGTTGTCTATTTTTTTTTATTACTGACTGGGTTGGTGATGTCGGGTATCTGATAGACGCCTGACCTCACCAACCCCAGGGCTTGATGCCAGGTGACTTACACATCTGGTATTAACCCCATATATTACCCCGTTTGCCACCGCACCAGGGCGCGGGATGAGCTGGGGCGAAGCACCAGGATTGGCGCATCTAATGTATGCGCCACTTCTGGGGCGGCTGCGGCCTGCTATTTTTAGGCTGGGGAGAGTCCAATAACCATGGACCTCCCTAGTCTGAGAATATCAGGCCCCAGCTGTCTGCTTTACCTTGGCTGGTGATCCAATTTTGGGGGACCCCTACGTGTTTTTTTTTAAAATTATTTATTTAATTTAAAATAACAGCGTGGGGTGCCCTCAGTTTTGGATTACCAGCCAAGGTGAGGTTGCCAGCTGTGGTCTGCAGGCTGCAGCCGTCTGCTTTACCCTAGCTGGCTACAAAACTAGGGGGGAACCCTACGTCATTTTTTTTTTTCATTTTTTTGGCTAAATACAAAGCTAAGCACCCCTTAGTGCAACATGAAAGGCACCAAAGGGTGCTCCACTTTTTCTCCATTTTTTCTCCACTTTTTCTCCACTTTTTCTCCATTTTTTCTCCACTTTTTCTCCACTTTTTCTCCACTTTTTCTCCACTTTTTCTCCACTTATTCTCCACTTTTTCTCCACTTTTTCCCACTTTTTCTCCACTTTTTCTCCACTTTTTCTCCACTTTTTCTCCACTTTTTCTCCATTTTTTTCTCCACTTTTTCTCCACTTTTTCTCCACTTTTTCTCCACTTTTTCTCCACTTTTTTCTCCACTTTTTTCTCCACTTTTTCTCTACTTTTTCTCCACTTTTTCTCCACTTTTTCTCCACTTTTTCTCCACTTTTTCTCCACTTTTTTCTCCATTTTTTCTCCACTTTTTCTCCACTTTTTCTCCACTTTTTCTCCACTTTTTCTCCACTTATTCTCCACTTTTTCTCCACTTTTTCTCCACTTATTCTCCACTTTTTCTCCACTTTTTCTCCACTTTTTCTCCACTTATTCTCCACTTATTCTCCACTTTTTCTCCACTTTTTCTCCACTTATTCTCCACTTTTTCTCCACTTCTTCTCCACTTTTTCTCCACTTTTTCTCCACTTATTCTCCACTTTTTCTCCACTTTTTCTCCATTTTTTTCTCCACTTTTTCTCCACTTTTTCTCCACTTTTTCTCCACTTTTTCTCCACTTATTCTCCACTTATTCTCCACTTTTTCTCCACTTTTTCTCCACTTTTTCTCCATTTTTTTCTCCACTTTTTCTCTACTTTTTCTCCACTTTTTCTCCACTTATTCTCGACTTTTTCTCCACTTTTTCTCGACTTTTTCTCCACTTTTTCTCCACTTTTTCCCCATTTTTTTCTCCACTTTTTCTCCACTTATTCTCCACTTTTTCTCCACTTTTTCTCCATTTTTTTCTCCACTTTTTCTCCACTTTTTCTCCACTTTTTCTCCACTTTTTCTCCACTTTTTTCTCCATTTTTTCTCCACTTTTTCTCCACTTTTTCTCCACTTTTTCTCCACTTTTTCTCCACTTATTCTCCACTTTTTCTCCACTTTTTCTCCATTTTTTTCTCCACTTTTTCTCCACTTTTTCTCCACTTTTTCTCCACTTTTTCTCCACTTTTTTCTCCATTTTTTCTCCACTTTTTCTCCACTTTTTCTCCACTTTTTCTCCACTTTTTCTCCACTTATTCTCCACTTTTTCTCCACTTTTTCTCCACTTTTTCTCCACTTTTTCTCCACTTTTTCTCCGTTCTTTTTCTATGGTCGGTCTACCCATTAGCTCTGCCATGCACACTGTAGCTCTACACCTACTGCACATGTTACTTTATAATTGACATCTCTTTCCTACCAGAGCTGTCTAAGTCTACTCTGACCCCATATTTGTCATTACTATATTGTCCTTGTACTGTATTATGACATTTGTATCATGTATTTCATTTCTTGCTGTGTTGCAATTTTTTTGCTGCATCCCAATTGTACCTCTACATTGTTCGAGTTTATGTTATTGTTCTCTCACTCTTATGTGATACTGATTATTGTCATTTTTCATAATTACATGCAGATAAGTCCAATCTGACGAAGGCTCAGGCCGAAACGTCATTTGTAACTTGTTTTGGACAAAAACATATATGCTTATGAAAATTTTTTTTTTCTTAATACGGACCAATAAAGAGTGATTTTGCATTACTATCCGTTGTGACTTACTGACTTAGTCTGGGAGATTTAGAGTGCCGAGGTTACTCACTAATTTTATCTATTATTACCTCTGAGCACCTATATACCAGTGAGCAGAGCTTCCTCTACAGTAGTTCTCCTGATTAGGCATGCCCTTACCTCATGAGCAGGGCATTGCAGCTTTGGTAGCAACCATTACGACATGGACTCTGCTGCTGTGGACCCGAGAAGAGTGAGTGCAGATTCATTGCACCCACACTCCTCACATGAAGGGTCCGCACTCCTAGAAAATGGGGGATACGTTCCCTGAGTGTCTCCCCCCCATATTCTAGACGGTCCAGAGTCGTCGTGGGACCCCTTTATTTTTTTTCTTACAATAAATTGGTGAAAGAGGAAATGTTTTGGGGACTGTTTTTTCAAATAAATTTCTTTTGTCGATTTTTTTTTTTTGTTAGTACTGACAGTTTATGATGTTGATTATCTAATAGACGCCATGACATCACAAACTGCTGGGCTTGATCTCAGGTTACTTTACAGCTAGTATCAACCCGATTTATTACCCCGTTTGCCACTGCACCAGGGCACGGGATGAGCTGGGGTGAAGCGCCAGGATTGGCGCATCTAGTGGATGCGCCACGTCTGGGGTGCCTGCGGCCTGCTATTTTTAGGCTGTGAAGGCCCGATAACTATGGACCTTCCCACCCTGAGAATACCAGACCACAGCTGTCCGCTTTACCTTGGCTGGTGATCCAATTTGGGGGGGACCCTACTTTTATTGTGTAATTATTAATATATATACAATAATTATAAAAAAGAGCCTGAGGGGACCTCCACATTGGATCCCCAACCACGGTAAAGCTGCCAGCTGTGGTTTTCAGGCTACAGCCGTCTGCTTTACCCTAGCTGGCTATCAAAAATGGGGGGACCCAACGTCATTATTTTTTTTAACTATTTTTTAAATAGAAAAAATTAATGGGCTTTCCTGTATTTTGATTGCCAAGCAAGGTAACGGCAGGCAGAAGGGGGTGGCAACCCATAGCTGTCTGCTTTATCTGCGCTGAGAATCAAAAATACCGCGGAGCGCTACGTAATTTTTTTAAAGATTTATTTTTACAGCACTGTGATGTCCAGCAATCAAAATACAGGGAAGCCCATTTTATTTTTAGTTATTTAAATAAATAATTAAAAAAAATATATATGGGCTCCCGCTGCATTTTTTGTATTGCTAGCTAAGGGTAATCCAAGCAGCTACTGGCTGCTAACCCCCACTGCTTGGTGTTACCTTCACTGGCAATGGAAAATCCAGGGAAGCATTTTTTATGCCAAAAAACTACAAAAAAAGGACGTGAGCTTCGCCATATTTTTGTATGCTAGCCAGGTATAGCAGGCAGGTGCTGGAAGAGTTGGATACAGCGCCAGAATATGGCGCTTCTTTGAAAATGCCATTTTCTGAGGCGGTTGCAGACTGCAATTCGCAGCAGTGGGGCCCAGAAAGCTCAGGCCAACCTGTGCTGCGGATTCCAATCCCCAGCTGCCTAGTTGTACCTGGCTGGACACAAAAATGGGGCGAAGCCTACGTCATTTGTTTTCTAATTATTTCATGAAATTCATGAAATAATAAAAAAAGGTCTTCCCTTTATTTTTGGTTCCCAGCCGGGTACAAATAGGCAACTGGGGTTTGGGGGCAGCCGTACCTGCCTGCTGTACCTGGCTAGCATACAAAAATATGGCTAAGCCCACATAATTTTTTCAGGGGGCAAAAAACTTCTGCATACAGTCCTGGATGGAGTATGCTGAGCCTTGTAGTTCTGCAGCTGCTGTCTATCTGTATGGAGAAGAGCAGACAGCAGCTGCAGAACTACAAGGCTCAGCATACTCCATCCAGGACTGTATGCAGAATTTTTTTGCCCACCAAAAAAATGACGTGGGCTTCGCCATATTTTTGTATGCTAGCCAGGTACAGCAGGCAGCCACGGGCTGCCTCCAACCCCCAGTTGCCTATTTGTACCCGGCTGGGAACCAAAAATATAGGGAAGCCCGTTTTTTTTAATTATTTCACTTATTTCATGAAATAATTGAAAAACAAATGACGTGGGCTTCGCCCCATTTTTGTGTCCAGCCGGGTACAACTAGGCAGCTGGGGATTGGAATCCGCAGCACAGGTTAGCCCGAGGTTTCTGGGCGCCTCTGCTGCGAATTGCAGTCCGCAGCCGCCCCAGAAAATGGTGCTCTCATAGAAGCGCCATCATCTGGCGCTGTATCCAACTCTTCCAACAGCCCTGGAGCCGGGTGGCTTGTTGGGTAATCATGAGTTAATACTGGCTTTGTTTTACTAGCCAGTATTAAGCCAGAGATTCTTAATGTCAGGCACGTTTGACCCGGCCATTAAGAATCTCCAATAAAGGGTTAAAAAAAGGACACCACACAGAGAAAAAATACTTTAATAGAAATAAATACACAGACACATTAGAGACTCCATCTTTATTACCCCCTGTCACCCCTCCACGATCCTGCTCTTCTGTCTTCTTTCTTTCTAGTGTAGTAGTAGTGACGATTGTAGTGAGGATGAGGTTCACCAGCCCATCACTTGGGGCTGGGGCATCTCATCCTCACTACAATCCTCACTAGTGTAGTAGTAGTGACGATTGTAGTGAGGAAGGATGAGGTGCACCAGCTCATCACTTGGGGCTGGGGCATCTCATCCTCACTACAATCCTCACTACTGTAGTAGTAGTGACGATTGTAGTGAGGAAGGATGAGATTCACCAGCTCATCACTTGGGGCTGGGGAACCTCATCCTCACTACAATCCTCACTACAATCGTGCAGCAGCGTGCAGCCTTCACTCCGTGAGTGATCAGTGCTGGCTGTCAGCGGTAACAGCGGTAACGCTGACAGACGCGTTACCATAGCAACGGTGCTCTCGGAGCCGCGGTTAGCGGTGACGTCACCGCTAACTGCGTTGCTATGGCAACGGTGATCTCCGTTAATGACCGGCTGTGTCAGCCGGTCCCTAACGGAACGGGGAGTCGACTGTGTGCTAGAGCATGTCGCCGGTACACGGCGATACACATATGTGCACCGTGTACCGGAGAGATGCACTCGCAGGTCCTACATGACGTGTCATAGTCATGTGACCAGTCTGTAGCCAATGAGATAATAGCCACGTGACTGGTCACATGGCTATTTTGACGTCACGATAGGTCCTGCATCTCTGCTGGCAGTGCAGGTCACCGGGAGGATTAAGCGATCATCAGATGGAATAGCGGCAGGAGACAGATTGCAGAAGGGATCTCGGGGACCGGTAAGTGTCATGGCAATGTTTATTAACTGTTTGTGTACATTTATAATGCATTTTTATGTGTTTGTGATTGCCTCCCATTGTAGCCTATACGTTCGAGTTCGGTTCGTCGAACGTTCGACGAGCCGAACTCGAACGGGATCCCCGTTCGGCGAACCGGCCTCGAGCCGAACCGGGACCGGTTCGCTCATCTCTATTCATTAGCATATAATAAACGATATTTAAAATACTTTTTCTAAAGATCTGTTTATTTATGCTAGTGTATACAGGGAGTGTTAGTCAGGAATCACTAATATACACCCAGAACTGCTCAGCTCTGGATGCATATTGCACCTGACTGGTTCCCTTTAAATCATGACAAAACCAGGTGGTTTTTCATTTTTGCTCTTTTGTTCTTTCCTCCTTTGCTTTTAACTTTTTGATTCATCACCTACAAAAACATATGATTACTTTTTTTTTTAGCAGAAGGCGTTCTAGTTTTGAATGACACAATTAATTACAAGAAATGTTGAAAGATGCAATTCCAATATTTTTAAAATTTTGCTTTTTAATGTTTATTGTGTTACAAAAATAGCTCCAATTAAGCATAGCAGATACCAAATTTATAAGGCATTTTTTAATGTCTTAGTGGTTAAGAAAATGTGGAGCTTTTTTTATTTTTTTTATACAGCTAACCTAGTTAGGGCTTAATTCTTGCTTGCTGTGATATAGTTTTTATTGTTAACATTTTGTAGTACATTAAATGTTTTGATCACTTTTGCACTTTTGATGGAGCCTTTTTGTTTGTTTTCCTGCTAGAATAGATTGATTGCCATGGCGCATATGTCAAAACAATAAAATTCTTCCATTTTACCCCCATTATGGAAATTATGTCCCTCAAAGAAGTCAGCCAAGGGTATAAGGAGCATTTTAAACCCAGAAATCATTCACAGAATTTTATAATGTTGGGCAGAAGAGATAGAAAATTTAATTTTTCCAAAAAAGTTGCTTTACCTCAAAGTTTTTCAAAAGGTCTAATAGGAACAAATGGACCCCATAATGTCTAACGCAATTTCTCTTGAGTACGCTAATGCCTATATGTGCTCTAAAACTACTCTTTTGGCACATTGTAAATATTAAAAGGGAAGAAATCCATATTGGACTGCAAATTTTGTTGAATTGATTTGCGGGTACAATGACACATTAGCAAGACCGATGAGGAGTAATAACAATAGACTCATAAATGACTCAATTTTACAAACTATACCCAATGAATGAATTGTTCTAGGGGTGAAGTGAGCAACAGGGTTTGAAAATAATTTTATATTATTGGGTGACAAAACATAAATACATTTTTACCACTAAAATGTTGTTTTAGCTTCAGATTTTACAATTTGAAAAGAAGAAATTGCTAAAAAGAAAGTTACACTATCTCTCTTGAATGTTGCAATACCTCATATATTACTATTTGGTAACGTTTCACCACAAAGCAGAGCATGGGAGGGAAGGAAGACTATATGAATTTTGGAGTGCAGATCTTCCTAGAATAGTTTGCGAACTCCATTTGCAAAGCCCCTAAATGCAAGAACAGCAGAAACCTTCCCTCAAGCTATCAAGTCTTGGAAATTACACCACTCTGAGAACATAGCTATAGGTGTAGTAATGATTTTGACTCAAAGGATGTTTTCCAATAAGAAGCTTGCAGTGAAAATTACAAATATGCCAGCTTAATACACAATATATTGAGCCTAGCTTCTGCTTCTGGAGACCCACACTCCATAAATTGCTAAGTGGACTCTACCATTTTTTTTCACTTTATTACTTAGACCCTCTATGACACCTTAGCTTTTATTTATCTGATCACTGACCTAATACTCTGTAACACTTATGCATTACAGGGTATTATACCTGTCAGTATCACTTTTACAGAACACCTGTTAGACCATACTTGTGTACCTAACAGACCTTCGTACTTGGCAGACCCAGAAGTTATTATTTGATGTCTGGTTGACACGACAGCTATCTGCTTCTCATAATCACATTATATCTATGCTGATGAGATGATGCCCCTCCCATACAAACTTCTAAATGCTGAGATTGCTATTGATCATAGTATTTAGAGAGGTAAGCAGACAGGGAGAGTCTTGAAACTAGCCCTAGTTGTTACAGCAAGAGTTTGGATATAAGGTAAGTTAAGTTTCCAGCTGGGACTTTGATGGTAGACCTCTTGTGCCCCCATAGTCACTTGGACAAACTGCAACATTAATTTGTGGGAGCTCCCTGCAAAATAGCTCATCCTATGTTGAGCATTGTTAACATACACTTTAAGTAATATGATATTTTGATAGAATAGACTTTAGCAGATTTGATGATGACAAAGATATTATTATTATATTTTTTTTTATAATTGAACAGGTAAAAGAGGGGGCAAATTATTTTTTTTGTTTTTAATCATATTTTTTATACTCTATTTTGTAATTTTTACTTTATTGTTTTGGTCATTTAGGAAAGTTGAAAATTTGCATGTTTGATAGCTCATACTATAAACGGCAATTCAGAAATATTGCATTACATAGTGTAATTAACGTTCTCCTACAAAAGCAATTCAGAGGCTTGGCTTTAAGGGAGGAATTTGATAGCAGCCATAAAGCCTCCAGTTACAATTGTATGCCATCAGTTCCCTACAGTCACGTCTCCAGTCTAGCCAATGGAGACAGTGCACAAGCAGGCCATTTACATGGTGCTATAAGTGATTGAAAGTGGTATTTAAATGGTTGAACATTGGAGATTGGAATTAGATCTGGTCACTACTCTTAGGGGCACTTTGCACACTGCGACATCGCAGGTGCGATGTCGGTGGGGTCAAATTGAAAATGACGCACTTCCGGCATCGCATGCGACATCGTAGTGTGTAAAGGCTGGATGATACGATTAACGAGCGCAAAAGCGTCGTAATCGTATCATCGGTGCAGCGTCGGCGTAATCCATGATTACGCTGACGCGACGGTCCGATGTTGTTCCTCGCTCCTGCGGCATCACACATCGCTGTGTGTGAAGTCGCAGGAGCGAGGAACGTCTCCTACCGGCCTCACTGCGGCTTCCGTAGGATATGCGGAAGGAAGGAGGTGGGCAGGATGTTTACATCCTGCTCATCTCCGCCCCTCCGCTCTGATTGGCTGCCTGCCGTGTGACGTCGCAGTGACGCCGCACGACCCGCCCCCTTAACAAGGAGGCGGGTCGCCGGCCACAGGGACGTCGCACGGCAGGTGAGTGTGTGTGTGAAGCTGGCGTAGCGATAACTTTCGCTACGCCAGCTATCACCACATATCGCTGCTGCGACGGGGGCGGGCACTATCGCACTCGGCATCGAAGCATCGGGCTGCGATGTCGTAGTGTGCAAAGCCCGCCTTAGAATCCGCCTGAATGGAAAACTCAGCCAGCATCTGCTTAGTAGAACACAAAAATATAAAAAATTCCACAGACTACATCATAGAGTGATATCTTTAATATTATACTGTGCCCACCCATCTACTGAAGATCACTAATGAGGCACATCTATACTAAAGCAAATGGTATAGAAGTGCCGTAGCTGCAACTTCCTAAGCCTCCCTTAGGAGTAGAAATGTACTAAAAATGAGAATCCATTCTGACAGTCTTCAATATCATTCGAGTACAGTCCAATTTTTTCAAAGACCCATAGACTTGCATTGCCAAATTTGATCTGACCCTCGGATCAAAGTCGGACATCTTTCCACAATTTTCCGTCGGACCACACAGTCTGTGAGAAAGCATGGACATGTGAGTAACCCCATAGACTATTTATGAGAATTGCTGTTGTCTGTGAAAACCATGGATAGCACATACATGCAGAAATCAGAAATGTTTAAATGAGGCCTTACTCTTTTCTGGTGATAAATCAGCATAGAGAAGTTTAGAAGAATAAAACTAAGGGCCCAATTTATTAATGCAATTGAACATTCTTTTTGTTTCGATTTTGGTGTTTTATGCTTTGTCGGTTAATACAAGGTGAGATTAAAATAACAGAGGTTAGGAGGACCATTCCGTTTGGGGTACACCATGTCACAGTTGGATGGCAGTTACACTTTTTTGATCAAAATAGGGTTACTAATTACCCTATATTATTTATTTGTATTATTATTATTTACTTACTGCAGGATGTAGGCTCATTTTGTTTTTATCTTCGGTTATGTCTCTTAAAAGGCCACAGTGTGAATATGCTCCTATACAGGAGTACATGTACATCAACTTCGGCTCTGACTAATTTCTTTGGTTTCGTTGGGTTTGGTTTCGCTGTAATTCCTTGTACTTTGTACAACAGGGACATTGCTCCCCTCTTTGAGCTCAGCATTTCATTTCTTGGGCATTTATCTGAACGTCGGGCCCAGTCCTGCTCTACCTCCATCTACATTGAGGTTAGTTTTATTCTTTGTGTCAAAAGGTTCAACTTGTTTTTTTATTGTTTTTTTTAATTTATTTGTTGTTTTTTTGTTTTTCTTTGTGGGCCCAGTGTTTAACTTTCCATAGCCTCATTATTGATCTGCTTATGTGCCACTTTCGATAATAACGACACCTGAGTGAGATCTCAGGTTGGGTCAAGTCACATAGAGGGTGCTGAAGAAGGAACAAAAAAGGGAGAGTTCAGAGAGTTATGAGTGCAGGTCCAAAACTCCTTTCCTTGGGAGCTCATTTGCATAAACATTCATCAATGGTTTTCTAGAGGCTGAAGAAACAGACTGATAATAAAAAAATGGATGTCATAAACTTTGCAGATGCTGTCACGCAGTGACTACCGGGGTCCTGTAAAGGGTTGATGGGACTCCTAGGGAGCGCTGGAAGACACAGGGTACACCAGGGAAATTATATAAGAGAGGGCCCTGGGTCTGGGGAGAAGGGATCAGGTTCACTTATTAACACTCATCTGAGGCGGATCCCTATACCCCCTATAGGGGTTCTTCCTCCCTGTCGCTGATCATGTGTCTAGGTCCATGAACTCACCCTGACTAGTGATGGCTAATGAAATGATAGGCTTGCCACTGCAATATGATGACATGAGGTAGGTGTGACAAATAGGTGGGGAAAGACACAACAATAAGTTCTCTAAGGTTTCTTCAGCAGGAGATTTGCAGCTGCAGCTGTAGCAATCACCACAGCTCTTGCAGAGACAAGCTCTTAAAGCATGGACAGCTAAGGTTTGAGCTATAGCAACATAGGGAGTGTAACAATGTGTCCCTCCCCCGCCTGGGGAGGTGTGCCCACCTAAGAGGCTGATCCCAAGAGAGAAGAACAATGAGACCCATGTTAGGTTAGTTGGATCTCAGCTGGAGAAGCACTAGGATCTATAGCTGAGGCTGGATCCTTGGGCCTGTGTATGGACTGTTACAGACTGGAGATCAGTGGCCACGTGGGATTTTGTTTTGTTGTTCACCCTGTTGGACTCAAGGAACTCATATAAGGACCATTGCCCTATTTTCCCTGGCATTGGAATACCAGGCGGTGCCCCTGGATCTTTTGTTTTGTTGTGGACTCCTTGCAGACTTTAAGGATTTATATTTGTTTGGTGCTTTATCTTTGTGGTTCCAATAAAGCCCTTTGGATTGTTCCTTGACCTGGCGTCCCTCACTGCTCTGTCGCATACCCCATCACAGAGAGGAGTAAGTAGCAAATATTTATACAAGAAGGGAGCGGCAGCAGCTGAGATTACAGCTGCCCATTAGTTCTCTGCAGGATAAAAATTTACCTTAACCCCTTCAGTATCAGATGGAATTAAATACTCTCTAACTCAGGGAAAATGACAAGAGGGCTCTAAAGAGGATCTGTGATCAACTATACGCTGTGATCTTCTGAGCCCAGGTCCCCTCGAGATCTCATCAGGCCATGACACACTTGTGACTGGTGCTTTACACAGATTCCAAATATAGGGTTTAAAAACCTGATGACAGTTTACCATTAGGTAACAAATAATTTATCTTAAGATGTCCATTTTGTTTAATGTTTTTAATAAGTTCATAATTGAATACTGTGAGGTGGAAATATAGTGTCCAAGATGTATTATCTGTAACTGTTAGAACAGGCTTTCCTTTAGATGTGTGGTATGCTGGCTATCAAATCACATTTTCAGTTTATGTCACATAAAAAGAAAAAACTAATTGTGCTACTATACTACTGTTCCTATCTGTCATGCTCGCTAGGTATAGCAAGCGTTGCGAGGTGCGCTCAGACCTAATTGCGTCTGATGCACAACAAAAAACACACAGAAAGGGGGACACCGGGGACACAAAAACAATGGGAGGCCCTGGAACTAGTGAGATGGGTAGGTGGGCACCTACTAACCTCACCTGCTACTGTCCCTTTTCTCCTCACCAGACTTTATACAGTCTCTGCAACTGTTGCTGAACAGGAACCTGGGACCCTGGGAAGACCCTATAGTAACCCCGACTAGTGAGAAGCAGGTGAGGTTCACTAGACCTCACCGCTGCACTAACAACACACCAGGAAAGTAAAGACAAACAGAGGTAAAATTAACAACAAAAAGGATATTGCCTGAGCACAGGAACTTGACTTGCAGAACATTCCTCAAAGGCACCAAGGACACAAATGTCCTTGCATCTTCAGCAGGGAATGCTGGGATGCACCACTATTTAAAGCAGCTGAATACTCAGCAAGTAACTGCTTTGTAAAAGCTGCAATAGCAAAACTGGCACTTAATCACTTTATTGCTAAGTGTCGCGGGCGGAGGGGTCGCACTTGCCATGCTCGGGTCCGAGGCTTCTGCATCTGCTCGGTGGCTCGAGCGGTGGGCCGGACCCGGGGACTCAAGCAGCGCTCCTCGTCCATGAGTGAAAAGGGGGTGGTTGGTTTAGGGAGATAGTTTGTGATGCCACCCACGGGTCGTGGTGATTATGGGCACCACCGCTGCTAGTGACGGGGATCCCGGGAGCGATGGTAGGGAGCAGCCAGGATGTTGTCCCCTCCGTGGGTAGGGGTTGGTGATCCCGGGGCCCGGTGGTGTAACAGGGAGGCTGGATGGCTGGGATGCAGGGTTGCAGGGGCAGCGCGGCGCGTTGCCGGATGGCACTGGTGTACTCACTCAGGCAGTCAATGACAAAGTCTCTGGTAAACTAAACGGCTGGATGGACGGGTCCCGCAGCTGGCTGCAGTGTTCTCCCCGGATGGCTGATGGTCGCTGTCTTTCCCTGCACCTTGTTATAATGTTCTGACTCCTGTGGTTGTCCACCGGTAGTCTGCTCCCCGGCGTATAGGTACCGAAGGAATCCATTTTGCCTGCAGGCGCTGGCCCTTGGATCTCTAGCCTATGGCGGTGGCTGTATATCCTCACGGTGTGGACTGTTGCCTTCTGTCGGGTCTTTGTTGTTAGGAAACCCCTGGGGTTCCGTTCACACTCGGATTTGACCGTTGTCGGCGGCTCCAAGCCTGGTCGGGGTCCGATGGCCCTCCCTGTTTGCTTAGCTTCACTCCGCTCCCCGGTTCGGTACCGGCATGCCAACGCCCGACCCCAGTCCTACGGCTCTGCAGAGATTCACTAACTCCTGCAGACGGCCACCACCGTCTGCCAACCTTGCTGTCAGTGCCTGGGCTCCGACCCAGACACTTGCAGTTTCTGACCTCCCACTTTCACCTCCAAACTCTAACTGACTGCTTTTCCTGCCTCCAGGCCTGTGAACTCCTCGGTGGGTGGGGCCAACCGCCTGGCTCCACCCCACCTGGTGTGGACATCAGACCCTGGAGGGAGGCAACAAGGGTTTTTGTCTGACTGGTGTGAACTATCCAGGGGAGGGGGTGTGTAAGGTGTAATGTCTGTGACTACCTGGCTAGTCCAGGGTGTCACACTAAGCAAACTGAAACCCATTTAAATGAAAAGAGCCAGATGAGAGGCACCAGTCCAAAGGCTGTCACTGGTCTCAACATGCAGGGAGACAATTGTGACAATAACAGCCAAACTCCTGGAAATGCTACTGAGATCTCACTTATCTATGCAAGATAAAGAGGTGAGTAATATAGCTAGTGATTAGGCAGTTGCTATTTGGTAAGCCACATTTCTTTAGCAGCAATATGTAGCCATACAGATAAATACACGCAAATATTAAATGATGAAGTATATGAGCACATAAATAAAGACAATACAAATAATTAGAATCTTTACTTAATGCAAGAGCTGTAGTAAAGATTATGAGACCAGCTGTTAAATCTGAATGCCGAGCAGGCTTCTCATGCAAACTAAAGGTGACTTCATTGACCTTAAAATTAATGCTTCTTTTCTCTAATGTAGAAAGGCTCTGGTGAAAAGTCAACTCCATTTTGCAAGTAGCTGTAAAATGTGATTAAAGAATAATGCTGTTGAATTGACATGCAACCTGGAGATGCATAAATGGTCAACTACCTGTGAAATTGTGATTTTCCTTTTTAATTGGTCGTGCTTTTTATCATTAGGAAAATGATTTTTGTTTTGTGTTGAAGCAGATGTGATGCTTTTAAGCTCAAATCAAAATTGATAAATTATTTCTATCACAGCCTTTCTTTCCTTTACTTGGCATATTTATTTATTACAATGGGGTACTGTGCATAAGCACAATGCAATAAACAGGATGTTTCTCTTTATATTCTGCAAGAGAAAAAGACAATTAAAATGTAATCAAATATTACCGTTAATGTAGTCATTTTTGGTAGTTATATGTTTATTTTTTTGGTCAAAAACTATTATAAAATGTCAATTAGTCAGATCATAAAAAATGTCCCAATAGAAAATATTTTCAACATGGAGTAGTCAAATATGAGCCGTTGGCTGCCAATCAAAATAGACATCCAGTGTTCCTCATCTGATGTTGCTTAAAGGGGTTATTCAGGTTATTTTGCTTTTTTTTTTTCTTCATTATTTCACTTTTGGGCTACATTGGGGCAGGTAAGTAGATCGTAACTACCTACCTGCCCTGCTGTCAGCCCCTCTCCCTCGGCTCAGAGTGGTCATGTGACCGCTCCTGCCAAGATTTTGCTGCTTCCTGTAATGTCACATCGACAGGGGCAAGAGCTTATGCTTGCCTAGTAGACGGGCAACACAGCCGATGTCATGTAGGCGCCCTGCTGGGCAGGTATATTGTGCCTTCCACCCTCCCCCGCACCCTCCCACACAGTTTGTACTTTCCTCGCAACCTCACACATCACTGCTATGGGGCCCATAAGCTGGTGGAGGGGTCTGGCAGCGGTTGCCCACTGTGTTATCACCACCAGCGGGCCCCCTGCTCAGGATCGCAAGTTCAAATGTATCGGTATCACAGATGTCAATACATTTGAAAGAACTGATGAGAGGGAGCACTGCACTGCTTCTCATCACCTTCCTGCTGTCAGTGCTCTTTGACAGCTTAGTACAGCGGTAACGTCACTACTGTGCAGATATTGCAAGAGCACAGACAGCGGGCAAACGAGGAACAGCGGCGGGGACCAAGGAGAGGTGAGTATTTATTCCCTACATGGTGGGAGCTATAATGGGCTGCAGAGCAATGTGTGAGGTGGGGGCGGGGTGCAGATCAATGTGTGGGGGGAATGCAGAGCAATGTTGAGGGGTGCAGGGTGCAATGGGGGTGCAGAGCGATGTGAGGGAGGGTGCAGTGCACCATGGGGGGATGCAGAGCGATGTGTGGGGGTGCAGATTGCCGTTTGGGGGTGCAGATCGCTATGTGGGGCCTGCAGAGCGATGTGTGGGGGTTGCAGAGCACTGTGTGGTGGGGCCTGCAGCGCCCTATGTGCTGGCGTGCAGAACCCTATGTGGGGGGTGCAGAGTTCTATGTGAGGCTGTTATTTCTAATGCTGTAGTGAAGAGAGGTCAGTGCTGGGCAGAATACTGACAGCCAATGAGTGTACAGAGGGGGAGGCTGGACAGTGAGGCCGGGCGGTGCCAGCTCTGACTGTGAGGTTTGGTATAAGAAGATTTCATGTTTGGTTGAGCTGCAAGTAAACAAAGAGCTGCAGAGAATTAAGTGATAATTCAAGAGGAACAAAAGTTAGAAAACAAAAAAAATAATGTAGGGATATTTAAGATGACAATACAGCACAGATTAGTTTAAAAAATAAGAGTTTATGTTGGACAACTTCTTTAATGAGGTTAGAACATACTATGCTATGGGGCCCTCAAGCACATTGCATAATGACATCTAAAGGTATAGAAACACGTCTTTCTCAAGTCGATAATTCATCGAAACTGCCTAAAAAAGTGCAACAAAACTGTGACAAAAAAAAATGAAAATGCCCAGCAATGGAACAACTGCATTGCTCTGCACATGTTTTGTCTTTTATTAATTTAACCACATCAGGGTTCAGAAACTGGCAAATGGATAAAAGGAGAACCCATTCTTTGTGTGGCTTCCACTAGCAAACCACTCGCTAGTTATAGACGCCTAATTATAGATGCTAGGTATAGATCCCACAGAAATGCCAGCATTTCAAAGACATTGTATGCACATACCTTAACAAACATACCATGCCAAAAAACTGTTTCTTTTCAGGAGAAGTTCACCTCTTTGACATGCCATTTTGTATATTGAGTGATGGACATGAATTTAAAGATGTTTTCTCAACTTTCTTCTGGAAAAATCAAAAAACTCCTAAAAATGTTATTTAACGATCAAAACTCTATTAGATATAATCACTAATTTAAAAAACAAAACAAAAACCACATCAAATCCCATGTGCAAGACCCCACACATCTAATGCATATGTGCCGCCCCTGCAGCAGATCGAAGCACTCGGATCCGGGATTGGTGATTGCTCGTGGCTCGAGGGTCTCTGGACCCGGGGGCTAGGCGCCACACTCAAATCGAAAAGGGGTATTTACAGGGGAAAGGATATAGTTCGTGATGCCACCTGTGGTGTACGGTAATTGGGAGTACCGCTGCTGCCGTTGCGAGTACCCGGGATGATGGAGTGGGGCAGCTAGATGACGTTACCCTCCACGGGTATGGGTAGGCCCTGGACTCTGGATGGTGATGTGTGGTTGCAGTTCAGGGGCCAGTCGGGTACTCACTCAGCAATGAAGCAGACGCTGACAACAGTGTAAACCAAGTCTTTGACTGCCGTTGCCTCTCAAGGGCAGCTCATCCAGGTCCCGTCCCCTGCAGCACTGCCTGGTGGTCGGTAACCTGCCTCCTGGCACAAAAGTTTAGATTTTCCGTTGTGGCCCGGTAGCTTGGAGCTTTCCGGGCCCTGCTCCCCACTATGGCTAAGTGAAGGATCCTGCTCTCAGGAGCTGACGCTTGAGATTTCAGTGTGACGCTTGCTAGGAAAGCCATATCCCCCCCGTTGTGCTAGTGCCCTCGATCTCTGAGCTTGGTGGAAACAGTCCATAAAAGCCCTGTCCTCCACAGGTTAATTGCCGGGTCACCTGAATCTTCTCCCCGACCTATGGTCCGTGTACCCCAACGTGCCTTTGGTCCCGGACCGGTGATTGGACCAGGCTGCTGACCGTGCTTCTTGATGGGTTCCAGGCAATTAGCCTCAATCCCCTGTGACCGGGGGTTCAACTCCGCTATGTCCAGACCACTGTCTGCGACCTAGTTTACTTCTCCCCTGGGAGCTCCAACTCCCAACTTCCTCAGAGCTCCTTTCAGCTTGAGGGCTAAAACTCAACTAACTTGACACCTTTAACCTCCCTGTCTGACCCGTAGGTGGATGGCCCTATTCCAGCTTAAGCAGCCCACTGGTGTGCCTGACAGGTGTGGTGCAAAGTGTATCTAGGATTTGTGAATGTTGGTGGAGGCAGTACTGCAGGATAGAGACCCAGAACCATGGGGGGTTGAATACTACATGGGGAGGGAAGTTTATGCAGTACCCTGTGACGACCTGAATAGTCCAGGGGTGTCACACATAAGTATCATCTGGGTGGAGGGAAGGGGCACTTACCCTGATGAGCCCTCTTCTTTCCCTACCTTATCGCGGAGGTCGGCACCCTATACCTGTGTAATTGGCCCCCCTACTCACTAACAGCTTCCACTACTGGCCCTATAGAACCCTGTACGTAAACATTACTGCGGTAAGGTAGGGAAAGAAGAGGGTTCGTCAGGGTAAGTGCCCTTTCCCTCCACCCACATCATGATACTTAGGCATTAGATGTGTGGGGTCTTGCACATGGAATTTGGTGTGTGTTTTTTACAATTAGTGATTATATCTAATAGAGTTTTTAATCAATAAATTAAATAAAAGTTTCAGGAATTTTTACATTTTTCTGTTTTGAGTACTCTTAAAATAACACCGCAAAATGTTTGTGTCTTAACTTTCATCTACAGCAAAAACCTCCCCACCTGACTTCCTGCTTGCTCTTGCTTGATTGAATGTTCAGAGGAGCAGCACCTTGGAGCCACTGGCTCAATTTGTGCATTTTCCAATACTATGAGCAAAAGCACCTTTGTTTCTGAATCATCAGAGAAGCATAGCTCCAGCAGAAAATAGTGCACTCCAGCAATCTAACTGGCTTCAATGCAGCGCTTATGAACTCTATTGGAAAGAGCTTATAAGTAGTGTTGAGCGAGTAGTTAACTATTCGAACTCACTATGCTGTCAGCGAGTACTGTCCGCTACTCACGTATCTGTTACGAGTGGCAGGCGCAATGTAGGTCAATGAGAAATACTCCTTAAGTAGTGAGTAACCTGACAGCCGTACTTTTCATGTGAGTAGTGAATAGTTTGGCTTTCGGGTTACTCACTATTGGTGGGTTTTTACCATTGACTAACATTGCGCCTAATACTCGTAATGATTATGCAAGTAGCGGACAGTACTCACTACCAGCATAGCGAGTACGAATAGTTAACTACTCGCTCAACGCTACTTACATGACGACATGTCAATTGTTTTTGCCATTTGGGTTTTGCACTGCAAAGCTGAGTTTTTGACCAAAGTTCTGCAACAAAAAGGCTGCAGTTTGAACTGCATAGTGCGGACAAGAAACCCAAATTCCCATAGACTTTGCTTGAAAAGCAGAACACAACCATTTTGGCATTAAACGCTGCAGTTGAAAAAGCAGCAAAAAAGCAGGTAAAAAGCAGGTAAAAAGCAACGTGCGGACATAGCCTAAGACAAAACTTCTATGATATCTAGCCTGTGGATGGTGTTTATCGAAAACAAAAAAATTCCTAAAAGATTCAAATTTATTGAAAATACTTTGAAAACACAATGAGTGAAGATATCATAGAAAAACTCAATTTAAAAATGGTAATAGCCAGGAAACCAGTAAGAGTAGGTGTATACTTTGTACCAAATCTACAGGGCCCTATGAATGTCCCTAATATACGACCCTACCTTGACACAGAGGTTGGCACCCTAAAAAGCGCAAATGGTGCCCCCGCTCACCAATCACTCTTACTATGTACAGAAATGTATAAAATTAAGACTTAAAATAAATTAAAGAAATGTATTAGATATCGCTGCGTTTGTAAGAGACATATCTATCAAAATATAAAATAAATTAATCCATTCAGTAAACTGCATAATGAGAAAGAAAATCAAAACGTCAGAATTACAGTTTTTCAGATGCTGCAACAACACAAGAAAATTTTAACAGGCGATCACAACTTCATATAGTACCCCAAAATGACATCGATGAAAACATGGTCTCTAGTCACAAAATAAACAAGTCTCCATACAGCTCCATCTCGCAAAATCGAAAATGTAATGAATCTAGGAAAATTACCTAAGAAGCAAAATTATTTTTGTTTTTACAAATGCCTGAATTTTTTTCTTCACCAATGAGATAAAACAAAAACTATGTTTCTTTGGTATCTATGTAATTATAATGAACTGGAAAATCATATTGTCTGGTCATGTTTACTGTTAAATGAACACTGTAAATAAAAATCTCCAAAATTATCGTAGAATTGCACAGTTCTTTGCTATTTTGTCACACTTGGAATTTTTTTCCTGCATTCCAGTATATCACTATCTTGCTTGTGCTATTCAAAAGCACAACTCGTCCCACAAAAACAATCCCTCACACGGCTATATCTATGGAAAAAATTAAAAAGTTATGGCTTTTGAAATAAAGGGAGGAATAAAGGGAGGAATAAAGGGAGGAAAAAATGAAAATGAAAAAATGAAAAATTGTCCAGCCTTTAAGGGATTAAATCAATATTTATATACTAAAACACATTTTAAATTTGTACTTTTTTTTGGTAAATGAACTAACTATTGGATATTTTTCATCTGGATTTCTATAACTTTATGTTATAATATTTCCATAAAAATTTACTTTATACCAGATTAAATAATTACAATAAAGCAAACAATTAAGCATTGCAAAATTGCAGCCATTTAAAGTTTTTGTAAAAAGATTACTTCTATATCTCTCTATCCAAATTTTACAATATAGAGCAAAAGATGCTGCATTTGAGCTTAAATTGTTTCCTATAGTTTACATCAGTACTTGTATTGAAAAAAAGAGATCTGTCATGAGATTTCACAATACAAACTGCATATATTATAGTTTATTAAATAGTAATATTAATTATATAAATTTATTACATTTATATAGTTTGCATAGTTTATTAACCTCCTTGGAGATGTTGCCAATTTCACTTTTTTTATTCATGTTTTCCATCTCACTTTTGAAGAGCATTACGTTTTGTTCTTTTTTCTGCTAATGTAACCACATGAAGGGTTGTTTTTGTTGGACAACTTTACTAATTACTTTACCATGTAATGTAAGGAAAATTTTAAAAACAATTCCACAGTTTTAAGTTGACGGAAATACAAAAAAACCCCTGCAATTTCACTGTTGTCTTTGGGGCTTTCTTTTCAAGGGTCGACTTGGATAACGTTCTGTGGGTCAGTGTGGTTATGAAAATACCATAGTTATATTGTTTTATTTATATAATTTCAAATAACATGAAAATACTTTTTACTTCAGTTGCCAATATCTTTAAGCTATAAACTATTTCTTTTTTAATCAACAGAGGTGTTTGAGGATTTGTTTTTTGTAGGAAAGGATATACTTTATGTCTGTTCTAATTTGGGGCCCATAAAACTTTTTGATATTTTTTATTCAATTTTTGGAAAATTATATAATTAAAAAAGCTAAAAAAACTTCCATATTTCTATATTTTTGGTAATATTTTTAGGTTTTTTTCTTCTTAGTCTTCTTAGTAGACTTGAGCATGTAATTGCTCGATCAGCAATACGATACATTACAACACTTTAGGGTGAGAATCTATTGAAGAATTACTACACCGTGTGCAGACTTATTAGGCAAGTTGTATTTTAGCGGATTTTTTTTATTATTGATTAACAACTATATTCTCAATCAACCCAAAAAACTCATAAATATCAAAGCTTAATATTTTTGGAAGTTGGAGTGAGTTTTTTTTAGATTTGGCTATCTTACGAGGATATCTGTTTGTGCAGGTAACTATTACTGTGCAGACTTATTAGGCAACTTAATAAAAACCAAATATATTCCCATCTCACTTGTATATTTTCACCAGGTAAACCAATATAACTGCACACAATTTAGAAATAAACATTTCTGACATGCAAAAACAAAACCCCCAAAAATTAGTAACCAATATAGCGACCTTTCTTTGTAATGACACTTTATGATGCCTACCATCTATAAATTCTGTCAGTTGCTTGATCTGTTTACTATCAACACTGCATGCAGCAGCCACCACAGCCTCCCAGACACTGTTCCGAGAGGCGTACTGTTTTCTTTCCCTGTAGATCTTACATTTTATGAAGGACCACAGGTTCTCTTTGGGGTTCAGATCAGGTGAACAAGGGGGTCATGTCATTATTTTTTCATCTTTTAGACCTTTACTGGCCAGCCACGCTGTGTAGTAGCTGGATGCATCTGATGGAGCATTGTCCTGTATGAAAATCATGTTTTTTTGAATGATACCGACTTCTTCCTGTACCACTGCTTTAAGAAGTTGTCTTCCAGAAACTGGCAGTAGGTCTGGGAGCTGAGCTTCACTCCATCCTCAACCTGAAAAGGTCCCGCAAGTTCATCTTTGATGATACCAGCCCATACCAGTACCCCACCTTCACCTGCTTGTGTCTGAGTCGGAGTAGAGCTCTCTGCCCTTTACTGATCAGCCTCTGGCCCATCCATCTGGCCCATCAAAAGTCACTCTCTTTTCATCAGTCCATAAAACCTTTTTAAAATCATTCTTAAGATATTTCTTGGTCCAGTCTTGACGTTTGATCTTATGTTTCTTGTTCAAAGGTGGTCATTTTTCAGCCTTCCTTACCTTGGCCATGTCCCTCAGTATGGCAAAACTTGTGCTTTTTGATACTCCAGTAACGTTGCAGCTCTGAAATATGGCCAAACTGGTGGCAAATGGAAATTTTGGCAGCTTCACGCTTGATTTTCCTCAATTCATGGGCAGTTATTTTGCGCCTTTTTTGCCCAACATGCATTTGCCATGAAACACTTGATTGTTCAGTGATCACGCTTTAAAAGTTTGACAATTTCAAGACTGCTGCATTCCTCTGCAAGACTTCTCACAATTTTGGACTTTTCAGAGCACGTCAAATCTCTCTTCTGACCCATTTTGGGAAAGGAAAGGAAGATGCCTAATAAGTATGCACCCTTTATATAGGGTGCTGATGTCATTACACCACACCCCTCCTCATTACTGAGATGTACATCACCTTATTTACTTAATTGGTAGTTGGCTCTCAAGCCTATCCAGCTTGGAGTAGGACAACATGTATAAAAATTATCATGTGATCAATATACTCATTTGCCTAATACGTCTGCACGCAGTGTAGTAACCTATGAAGCCTCAAAAGCTTTCTATTATAGCAGACATGGAGGCCTTCAGTGTCCTTTTTAAGCTTCTAAGGCTGAGGCCACATGGGGATTACTACATGTCCTCGCATGACTCTTGGCTCATGCTTGCAGCACAGCGGGAGCTGAGGGTCATGCGAGGGTCATGCGACTGTGGTCCAATGGTGCAATCAGACCACAGCTGCAGAGGGGAGGTTGAGCACTGCGGAGGGGCGGGCTGGCACTGTGAAGAGGAGTAATATTGGTCCTAGAGGAATGCAATTTTTTTATCGCATTGCACTCGCTCCGATTTTCTCACCGTGTGTCCTAGGCCTAAGAGCTGATATCATGATATTGAAGAGGCTAAACTGTTGACAGCAGCATCTAATAGGCAAACTGCTGTGCTCTGAGATAAATCTAATATAGAAGTTACACCGTGTGCAGAATTATTAGGCAAGTTGTATTTTAGAGGATTTTTTTTATTATTGATCAAAAACTGTGTTCTCAATCAACCCAAAAGACTCATAAATATCAAAGCTTAATATTTTTGGAAGTTGGAGTGTTTTTTTTTTTAGATTTGGCTATCTTAGGAGGATATCTGTTTGTGCAGGTAACTATTACTGTGCAGACTTATTAGGCAACTTAATAAAAACCAAATATACTCCCATCTCACTTGTTTTTTTTTCACCAGATAAACCAATACAACTGCACAAAATTTAGAAATAAACATTTCTAACATGCAAAAACAAAACCCCAAAAAATTAGTGACCAATATAGCCACCTTTCTTTATGATGACACTCAACAGCTTACCATCCATAGATTCTGTCAGTTGCTTAATCTGTTTACGATCAACATTGCATGCAGAAGCCACCACAGCCTTCTAGACACTGTTCCAAGAGGTGTAGTGTTTTCCCTCCCTGTAGATGTTACATTTTATGAGGGACCACAGGTTCTCTATGGGTTTTAGATCAGGTGAACAAGGGGGCCATGTCATTATTTTTTCATCTTTTAGACCTTTACTGGCCAGCCACCCTGTGGAGTAGTTGGATACATGTGAGAGAGCATTGTCTTGCATGAAAATCATGTTTTACTTGAAAGATACCGACTTCTTCCTGTACCACTGCTTGAAGAAGTTGTCTTCCAGAAACTGGCAGTAGGTCTGGGAGTTGAGCTTCACTCCATCCTCAACCCGAAAAGGTCCCACAAGTTCATCTTTGATGATACCAGCCCATACCAGTACCAGACCTCCACCTTGCTGGCATCTGAGTTGGAGTGGAGCTCTCTGTCCTTTACTATTCCAGCCTCTGGCCCATCCATCTGGCCCATCAAGAGTCACTATCATTTCATCAGTCCATAAAACCTTTGAAAAATCAATTTTAAGATATTTGTTGGCCCAGTCTTGACGTTTTATCTTATGTTTCTTGTTCAAAGGTGGTAATTTATCAGCCTTCCTTTCCTTAACCATGTTCCTGAGTATGGCACACCTTGTGCTTTTTGATACTCCAGTAATGTTGCAGCTCTGAAATATGACCAAACTAGTGTCAAATGGCATCTTGGCAGCTCACGCTTGATTTTCCTCAATTCATGGGCAGTTATTTTGCGCGTTTTTTACCCAACACGCTTCTTGTGACCCTGTTGGCTATTTGCCATGAAACGCTTGATTGTTCGGTGATCATGCTTCAAAAGTTTGGCAATTTCAAGACTGCTGCATCCCTCTGCAAGACATCTCACAATTTTGGACTTTTCAGAGCCCGTCCAATCTCTTTTCTGACCATTTTGCCAAAGGATAGGAAGTTTCCTAATAATTAAGCACATCTTATATAGGGTGTTGATGTCATTACACCACACCCCTCCTCATTACAGAGATGCACATCACTTGATTTACTTAATTGGTAGTTGGCTCTCAAGCCTATACAGCTTGGAATAGGACAACATGTATAAAAAATATCATGTGATCAAAATATTTGTTTGCCTAATAATTCTGCACACAGTGCATTCTCGGGTGCCAGCTGTATAAAGCATCCTGCATTCATGCTGAATGAAGCAGGAACAGCTCCTGAGTCTGCTTAGTAAGTTTGCACATCGATTGTAAATGTACAGTTGGACTGCATCAAAAGGTTAAATAAATTTCTTTAAGCTAATGAAACTGGTGTATCTATTTTATAAATCCATCGCAGAATGTATAATAATTCATAGTTTGTGAGCAAAACTCAATCTCTCCTCACTTAGCCTAAGTGACAAGCTTCAGCTTATAGTGAGCAGTGCAAGATTTCAGCAGCAGTAGGTTAGGTGGGACACTGAGGAGCTATCAATCAATCAAGCTGCCTTCAGATTGATTTCATGTTATGAAAACCCATCACCTCATTGAGATGATTCATCATTTGAATTTTTTTAGTGACTTTTTATCTTTATCTTTTGATATTCATTGCCAGTTTTTGCAGTATATATGAGTTTTGCACATAATTAGCCTCTTCATCACCAGGCATTTTCTACTTTTCATTTTCCTTTTTTCATTCCTTTCTTCCAAAAGCCATAACTTTTTTCATTTTCCATCAATATAGCTATATGAGGGCTTGTTTTTTGTAGGACAAGTTGTACTGTTGAAAGACACCATTCAATTTGTCACATATTGTATTGGAAAACAGGGAAAAAAATCAAGTGAGATCAAGTTGCAAAAAAAGTGCAATTCCATATTTGGTTTCTTTTAATTTACCATGTTCACTATATGGTAACACTGACTTGACAATTTAATTTCCCAGGTCAGTATGAGTTTGTTGATACCAAACATGTACAGTTTTTTTTAAGTGGTGGAAAAAATTCAGAATTTTTTTCATAAAAAAGAATTGCACTTTTGTCATCAATTTCCAAGACCCGTCACGTTCTCACTTGGGGCAAACCTGATACCAGCACTATGCCTGGGTGACTCCACATGGGCATTGCATGGCTGATGTGCTCAACCTGGTTGTACAGAAATTTCTAGGTCACTATTATGGCCTGGATGCGCTGCTGCAGAAGGCACGGTCGCTGTGTGCTCACTTTTTAAAATGAAAATTCCAGGCCACATCCTGTGTACTGCATGGATTTTACTTCCCTGCTGTGCAAACACACTATGGGGCAATGAAGGAGGCAAATGATGGCAATGTCCTGCTATCTGCCTAAAGGGTTTTTAAATCTGAAGACTCCTAGATGGGTTTCCAAGTTGTGTCTTGTCTGTAGTGCCAGGGTTCAGAGATCAAGAGGCCTACGCCTCTCACTCATGCATCTCTTGATTTCTAAAATAAAAATGCCAGGCCACATCCTATGAGCTTCATGGACCATACCTCCTTTTTGTGCAAACACTATGGGAAAATGGGGGGTTGGGCAATTGATGCCACTGTCCTGCTGTCTGCCTGAAAGTTTGTTTTAAATCTCAAGACTCCAAGATGGGTCTCCAAGTAGTGTCTTGTCTTTACTGGCAGGGGTATGTGAGCACCAGCCCTACACCTGTCTATCATACCCCTCTATATTTCTTTTGTCAATAGTCTAGAAAGGTAATGGCTACACCAAAACACTGGGGCTGCACTGTAAATTGTATATTTGCGGTTTTGGAAGATTTTCGACCCCCCTGAAGGTGTTTTTTCTGCCTTATGTTTGGCCTCTCATTAACTCCAATGAGGTTCAAAAGGTTCATCACATGGTTTGACGAACAGTTTGGCAAATGTAGCGTTTGTTCAGTAAGGCTCAGCAAACCAAACTTTGAAAGGTTTGCTCATCTCTAGTTTTAATTACCTCTTATTGCATTATATTGCAATGTTGCGCCAATCAAAAGAAACTGGATTCTGGAGTTTTTATTTTTTTTCTCTTTACACCATTTCTAGATCAGATTAATTTGTGTTACATTTTGCAAGATCAGCCATTTATGAAAGCAGTAATACCAAATATTTGTATTTTTTATTATTCTTTTATTTTCAATGGAGCAAAAGAGAGGTGAATTGAACTTTTGAGGGGTTTTTTCCCTTTAGGGGTCTTGAAGTTGACATAATCTGACCATTTCAGTTGTATAGCTGTTTCAGCACCCCTTTGTATGGCACCAATGCTGATCTCCAGTGAATGGTGGCACGCAGCTGGCATTCACAGGAACTATGGCATGACAGTGTCAGGGAATGGGGAATGAAGCAATCCATGCCAGCTTGCAATAAATCTAGCTGTCACAGATCTCCAATCCACCCATGGCTGTTAGTTGCACATCTAGGTTGATCAGATCAGCTGACATGTGTGGGGAAGCATGCGGGCTCGCCTTGCCAGCCCGCATTTAAAGGACAGACACGACCTTAGACATAACCTTGAAGTTAAAAATTCTATTTTGTCTTTTAACTTTTTTTTGCACCTTTATAGAGCAAGGATACACAGGATCTTTTAAAGTTAGTCTTCAACTGCGCAAATATTAAATAACACAGATTTTGCACTCCAGTAGGGTAATGAATTACAGTTATGACAAAATTTTGTGACATCTTGAAAAGCTAAAAATGAATTGGGTAAATGAAAAAAAATTCACAGAAAACCAAGTAAAGTTAACTTAAAGAGGTTGTCCACTAGTAGGACAACCCCTTCTCAATCAGCATGTTTGCTCTCAGTAAAATAACAACACATACTATCCTCTGGTGCCAGCCCTGTTCTAGTAGTGTCAGCAGTCACTCTCCTGGGGATCACATAACATTATTGCATCATGTGAGTCCTATGGGCAATCTGCAATGTCTTCACTGTCCCCATCTTTGGACAAATTGAACATTAAGAGAAGTCAGAGCTGCAGCTGGTCGTGGTGTGCATTTGGGAGAAGCATGCCACCCAGCTTTGTCTGTGAGCTCTCAAAGCATAGCAGATCTGCCAAATCACTTTTTCAACTAAAAAGTAGCAAGTATCATTAATTTTACATGATAGGTGGGTGAACAGAAGATTCAACTGAATCCTCTGGATACTAAAACATGTGCACACACAGTTACTCAGACATTGATTTCACTGGCATTTGCTTCTTTTGAATAATGAATAAAAGCCAATAATAATTCAATAAAACGCATAAAAGCATCATCAATTGTATGGAAATGCACTGGCTGAGCGTTTATCAATATCACTGCACTATCAATATGATATGAAAAAACAGCTTAAGTACTTATAAACCATAATAATCAATTTTTTTCCCCTCCTCCTTCTGTTGTGTAAAGTTGTTAGAAAAGTTCAATCAATCAAGTAAATCTATTCCAAAAATTCTGTCTTTATAACTTTATTAAATTATTTCCCATATCATCTGTCAAATGTATCACTTGCATTAATAATGTACAGGAAAAAAACATTAAAAATTCATAAGTAAAGAGAGTTAAGTTGCTACATTGAAAATCATATACAATTTAATACATATTTTTACTGGAAATTGAAGGAAAATGAATTTTATTTGCAATGTATACATTCACTTTCTATTCAGTCTTGTAGGAAAAGATGTATTAGAATTTAATAAGCAATTAAAATAAATATTAAAAATAAAACATAAATTTAAAAATTTATGTTGTTTCCTGAACCTATAAAAGTAGAAATGAGCTAAGTCTCCCGAAATTTAAGTGCAACAGATTCGACTAAATGTGTCTGGGAAATTTGATTAGTAATTAATTCAATGGGAGGTAAATGTGCCACATTATGCTCCAAAGTCTATCTGGATCCCAAAGAATAATAACATTGGGTTTAAATGAAAAAATCCCACTCATCTTGTCTTGGTCCTGATGTGTTTCTTTGCTTCGCACAGTTCTCCAAGAAAATTAGTTCCATTAGGTCAATGAATTCAAATATATAGCAGCCAGCTACCGTTTTGTTAGATTAGAGCAAACCAAATTGGATTTTAATCTGATAAATCAATTTTTTGTGAAATTCATAGTACATTCAATTTATTTTGTAGTCAATTCACTGATCTCCGTTCATGGAATGGATTATATTCGTAAACCAAGAAAAAATATTTTTGCGATACTTGTGAGGAGACTACATGTCATCCAAACATTGTCAAATTATAACTATTATTAATTTCAGATGATAAATAAAACAGTAGAAAACTGTATTTCTTGTGTATTTTGTTTTTAATTTTTTAAACTTTAATCATATTTAATTTAAGGCATTCCTGTTGAAGCAAACTGAAGCGTGTAGGTCACACCTGACCTGTGGACGGTACAGTCAAAGGGATGGAAAAAGTTGCATACTGACTAAAGGCCCTGTCACACAAAGAGATAAATCTGCGGCAGATCTGTGGTTACAGTGAAATTTTGGACAATCAGTGCCAGGTTTGTGGCTGTGTACAAATGGAACAATATGTCCATGATTTCACTGCAACCACAGATCTGCCAAAGATTTATCTCTGTGTGTGATGAGGCCTTTAGAGATGTTAAAACCCAACTGCCCTTGTGTGCCATCTTAATTTCAATGTATCCTCATCCTCAGGATGCAAAGACAGTCAGATACAAATGTGGAGCTGTTTGTTCCCTGCTTCACCATGAGTCTGCATCTGAGTCTTAGTGCAATGTGATATTGTTGTTAGACACATGCTTGCTAAATGAAGTCTCAGACTACACAGTGCCCAGAGTAGAAAAGTGTATCAGGAGCATGTGGCTAAGTAAGTAGTGTTTTTTTTTTTACATCAATCAGTGTTGTAGGGACATAATATTGTCAGGGGAACAGTGCGTGCGCATTCCCTCTCTCCTCCGATTGGGTTCTGGTATAACGCGAACTTGCGTCCGAACACCGAACTTGGACAGTTATGTGATGGGGCGGAGGGGGGGGCTGTAAAAAAATGAATATAGTTAATAATAAACCTTGTCATTATTCTTACATGTCCCGCGACGTGTCCTACAGATTCTGTCTCCCGACGCTTCTCCTTCCGAACATCGCTGTGCCCTCCCGGTAACCAGCACTGATGATAGGACCTTCCATGACTTCATACCCATGTGACCAGTCACGTTGTATTACTTCCTTGGTTACAGACCGGTCACATGGGTATGATGTCATGCTAGGTCCTGTCAGTGCATCTCGCCGGTCATACTGAATTGCATCATGCAGCTTTGAATAACGGTCAAAAACAGCAGCGTACAGGCAATATAATCTAATAGTGGCCACAGTACCATCAAACACAAAATAGAAAGAGTCTTATTCCATTATTCAAAGATTTCATATTAAGACATAGCTGTCTGTTTTGAAAAATATTTTTTTCAAAATAAATGCTTTGGATTCCTTGGATAGACACTGAACAGCATAGGTAAGTCGCTTCAAGTCTAATGGGTGGGATTGGCAATAGCAAGTCTAACTGGTGTACCTCCAGCTTGATTCCATAATGAACTATGAGCTTTTTAAATGCAACAACTAGACTGTCCACCACTGGAGCAGATAATTGGCTCCTGTGTGGGAACTGGTAAAACAGGCAGGGTTAAAATATGTGCCCTGCTGAAAGCGCAGAGTTGGCACCTGAGGAACATGAGCATCTTTTATCAATCCCCATGAAAACGAGCAAAATAGTGGAAATCTGAACAAGTCAGACAGCTGTTAATTATGGTATTTGAGCATACTGTTTGGTGGGGTTTGTGGCCCATCTCCGTATTATTTGGGTGCTGTGTGGTGGATATCAGGTAATGCCCTCCCATGTGAGTGTAAGCAGAGGTCCTAGAGTCCAGAGGGTCCACATTTGCTCACCTACATAACCTCGTGGGACGTACCGACATGGAGCGTTACACAGGGTAGTCGTGAGAGAAGTCTCATCTTCCAATCTTTTTCCAATCTAATTCCCAATTTTTTTTAAAAAGTCCAAAAATGTATTCTTTTTACAATCCAATTAAATTGACAATCCTTTTAAAATTGTCCCAAAATGAAGTCAGAGTCCCTCCTCTACGTCTCTTTCTGCGTGTATTGAAATCCCTCCTTGGAATTCTTGCTAGTTCTTCCAATGATTGTATAGAGAGTAATGCGGGCTTTACATGCAATGACATCGCTAAGGAGATGTCATTGGGGTCACGGAATTCGTGACGCACATCCGGCCTTGTTAGCGATGTCGTTGCATGTGAAACGCAGGACCGACCTGTTAGCGATCCAAATTACTTACAAAATCGTTGATCGTTGTCCAGTTGTTCCTATCCCGATCGTTGCAGCTGCAGGACGCAGGTTGTTCGTTGTTTCTGCAGCAGCACATATCGCTATGTGTGACACCGCAGGAACGAGAAACATCACCGTACCTGCGGCCGCCGGCAATGAGGAAGGAAGGAGGTGGGCAGGATGTTTGGCCCGCTCTTCTCCACCCCTCCGCTTCTATTGGGCGGCCGCTTAGTGACAACGCTGTCACGCCGAACGAACCACCCCCTTGGAAAGGAGGCGGTTTGCTGGCCACAGCAACGTCGCTAGGCAGATAAATATGTGTTTCTAGCGATGTTGTGCGCCACGGGCAGCGATTTGCCTGTGACGCACAACCGACAGGGGCAAGTGCTTTCACCAGCCCGCTTTAGAGTCTGAATGTTTTAATAATTATCCCAAAATATAGTGAAAGGCCCTCTGCTTCGTCTCTTGCTATGTTTATTGCAACACCACCTACAAATTTAAGCTAGGCCTTCCACTGAGTGCATAGACTTTACCAGTTTAGGAGTCCGAATGTTTTTAAAATTGTCCAAAAAATGTAGTCAAAGTCCCTTCTCCATGTTGCTTGCTGCATGTATTGCAAACCTTCCTTTAAATGTAAGCTAGGCCTAGCATTGAGTGCATTGACTTTAGCAAGGTAAGAAATCAGAATGTTTTAAATATTGTCCTAAAATAAAGTTGTAGGCCATCTTTTACGTCTCTTGCTGCGTGTACTCCTTGGAGTTCTTGCTAGGCGTTGCAATGAGTACATAGGCTTTACCAATCCAGAAAGCCTAATCCTTAACCCTCCGTCAGGATCAACTGATCTAACAAGCGCAGATTTTATAGTTTAATTTTTCCCTCCTTACCAGATAGTCAGGAAATCCCACACCCCCAATACTTTCCTGACTCTTGATCCTTTCTGAAACCTGATATCACAATTGCACTGCAGAGACCCAGGAGAGCAGATATAACTGTGCTGGCTTCTGAGGCACATTGTTCCTGAACACGTCACACTATATAAGTTTGGTATTTTATGTTTTTAGTCATCACAATTATTAATTTAGGTTGTTTTATAAATGGATAGTGCAACGCTTGTGGTTATTTCATAGAAACAAGTAAAGATTTCTTACAAATAAAAGTGTGCTTCTCAGGCACATTGTTCCCTAATAGAGTTGAGCGCGGTTCGTGGTTCGTGGTTCTCCAGTTCGCGGCTCGAGTGATTTTGGGGCATGTTCTAGATCGAACTAGAACTCGAGCTTTTTGCAAAAGCTCGATAGTTCTAGAAACGTTCGAGAACGGTTCTAGCAGCCAAAAAACAGCTAAATCCTAGCTTGGTTTCTGCTGTAATAGTGTAAGTCACTCTGTGAATCAAACTATTATCACATTTCAGTGTATAGTGTGCGTGAACAGCGCCTTCAGATCACTGCTGTTTCTATAATGGCGATCGCCATTTTTTTTTTTTTTTTTCTTGTCTTCCTTCCCTAAGCGCGCGCGTCTTGTGGGGCGGGCCAGCATGTCAGCCAATCACAGACACACACACACCTAAGTGGACTTTGAGCCAGAGAAGCAACGGCATGTGTGATAGGATCTGCATGTCACATGTCCCTGCATTATAAAACCGGACATTTTCTTCACGAACGCCATTATCTGCCTTCTGCGTCTTTGGTGTCAGACATCAGTGTCGCAGCTCCGTCCTCCTGAGTCCTATAGCCGATACAGCTGTATGCGCTGCATACACAGCGTTAGACAGCTTAGGGAGAGCACATTCTAGCAGTCCTTTTAAGGGCTCAAAGCGGCAGGGTCAGAGAGCCATAAGTGACAGGTCCTGCAAACAGCAACAGCGTCTGTGTAGCCCAGGTCAGGGATTTCCTCCCTGCATTTCACCATTAGGAGGGAATAGAAAGGCAGGCTTCCATTCCTCTACCCAGAGCACCACAATCCTGCCACTGTACCCTCTTGTCCTCTGCACACTCCAACTCATTCTAAGTAAGCCATTATACTAGCAAACACTCAGTGTACCTAGTGGCATCCTAAACGTGGCTATTGGACTTTGCTATAGTCCCACTAGTGCAAAGACATTAGCAGAGCACATCTGCCTGCATTGCACACTCCAACTTTTTTAAACTAAGCAATTTTACTAGCAAACACTCCAACTAATTATAACGAAGCCATTATACTAGCAAACACTCAGTGTACCTAGTGGCATCCTATACGTGGCTATTGGACTTTGCTATAGTCCCACTAGTGCCAAGACATTTGCAGAGCGCATCTGCCTGCGTTGCACACTCCAACTAATTATAACGAAGCCATTATACTAGCAAACACTCAGTGTACCTAGTGGCATCCTATACGTGGCTATTGGACTTTTGTCAATTCACAGTATTGGAACGTTATTTGCATGACATCTGCCTGCATTGCACACTCTAACTTTTTTAAACTCAGCCATTATACTAGCAAACACTCACTGTACCTAGTTGTATCCTAAACGTGGCTATTGTACTTTTGTCAATTCACAGTATTGGAACGTTATTTGCAGGACATCTGCCTGCCTTGCACACTCAAACTTTTTTAAACTCAGCCATTATACTAGCAAACACTCACTGTACCTAGTTGTATCCTAAACGTGGCTATTGTACTTTTGTCAATTCACAGTATTGGAACGTTATTTGCAGGACATCTGCCTGCATTGCACACTCAAACTTTTTTAAACTCAGCCATTATACTAGCAAACACTCACTGTACCTAGTTGTATCCTAAACGTGGCTATTGTACTTTTGTCAATTCACAGTATTGGAACGTTATTTGCAGGACATCTGCCTGCCTTGCACACTCAAACTTTTTTAAACTCAGCCATTATACTAGCAAACACTCACTGTACCTAGTTGTATCCTAAACGTGGCTATTGTACTTTTGTCAATTCACAGTATTGGAACGTTATTTGCAGGACATCTGCCTGCCTTGCACACTCAAACATTTTTTAAACTCAGCCATTATACTAGCAAACACTCACTGTACCTAGTTGTATCCTAAACGTGGCTATTGTACTTTTGTCAATTCACACTACTGCAAATCTATGTGCAGCACCTCTGCATGACAACCTCGTGCTCTGTTTTTAATAAGCTATAATGATAGCACAAAATACTGCCATTTTGTGGCATCATAGAACTGGCTGTTGTATTCCATTAGTGCCCCACTGGTGACAAGCTATTTCTAGCACCTCTACATCACACCCTCATGCACATTTTGCTACGCTAATGTTATAGCAAACTCATGGAATTCATTGCTGCATTTCATAATTCGGAGGGATAGAAAGTCAGGCTTCCTTTAGCTTTTCCTTCTGTTCATAGACAGCATCTCCAAGACAAATTTCCCCTCCACGTCTAAGTGTGGAGAGGCAGCTAGTGCGCATGCGTGTGCCGTTGTACCCCAGCTGCAGCATAATTACAGTGTTTCGCCTAGTGAGTATGCTCAGCCTGACTGTGCCATTCCTGACGCTAAGTTTTCATTTCGGGATACAGCGCATGCTCCCACACTAAGTGTGAAAAGCCTCTTTGCACAGGTGCTTGCATTCCGTGCCGGGTATAAGTCCTGTTTTGGGCATAGACACCATGCTAAAGCTGATAGTCTTTTTTCAGAGACTGTATTTCATGCTACTGAGCATGCTCAGGCACTTCCTGCATCAGAGACTAGGTCCGGTAATGAACTCTTTGGCCCTGGCCCTGATGTGGGGGTCCCATATAGACCACAGGGCATCAGGTGTCCTCCCAAATGGCTTGCAGAGGCCCACACCTATGACTTGTCACCGCATTATTGATGCTCAGACGATGACTGGTGAGGTGTTTGGGTCATGGCAGCCATGAGGTCATCATTGAAGTTGCGGTTCCAAATAGGACGCTAGTTATGCCACTCATGACGTGTCACTCTACTTTTGTCTCCAGGAGGTGCATTGTGGTTCACCCTGGTTTGGGGCGGACCCAGGTTATAAAAGGGGCTGGAGCCAACAAGGAGGTGCGCAGTCTTCTATTATGCTCCGAAAGAGCACACCTCCATGTGTTGAACCCATTGCGGCTTTAGGCCAGAGGTAGGCAGGGATCGGGTGGTGGATGCAGGCCACCACCACAGTTGGTAACGCAGAACGGTTAAGACCAGCTCCTGTCCTAACAGTCCTGCTTGTGCAGCCCAGTGGCATTAACAGGCCTGCTGCTGCTGATGCGCCTGCTGTCCACAGGTGTGGCCCCTACGCACACGGTCAGCGTACTCAATGGCCCCTGTGTTGTTAACAGGGAGTTCCTGGGCTGGGTGGGCATGTGGACCCTGTGACGCTAACAGGGCTCACAGTCTCCAGATCCGAATGGCGTCTAACTCGGTTCAGGCTACTATTAGTTTCATAGCCACACAGCTCTGTATCCTCCACCAAACCTTCAAGTTGCCAACCTCTCCTTTTCCAACTGGGAGCACGGTGGACACTGACTGCTGATGGGGATATATACCTTTCTCTTTCTTTTCTTATTAATTTTCGTTATATAGCGGTCACAGATTATATACCACTTTATCCAAATCTGCCAGTCCCACTGTAACAGATGTTGTTTCTTCAGCAAATGTTACAGTTGCTTAACCACCAAATCCACGGACCAAAACTTTTTTCCCCTTTCCAACACACCTGTTCCCCTTTCCAACAGCATCTGTCCTTTTTCAACTCATTTTGGGATATGACCAAAAGTGCAACTGTGCAGGGACACCGTACTCAACGCCATCTCAGCACAGCAGCCATCCCTCGGTCCCTCCGATGTGGACAAGTAAAAGACCATTTCCTCCTATCCATGACAAAGCGTTGAGATTCACTCTGTGCAGCACTGGTGTTTAGTGGACAAGTAGATCTAAGATTGCGTACCACATTCTGCAGATACTCCTGTATACGTGCGTCTATTTCTATGGCAGGAATTAGTTCGCCAAATTTTTTCTTGTACCGGGGATCTAACAGTGTGGCAACCCAGTATTCAGGATTAGTTCAAATTCATACAATCCGAGGGTCATGTAGGTAGTGCAGCAAGAAGGCGCTCATGTGTCTTGTGCATCCAGGAGGACCAAGTCCTTGGTGTGTTGGTGGCAGAGAGGTGAGAATCGTGCATCCTTCCTCTGCCCTCTCCCCCCAACCTCGCACAACCGAAATTTGAGCAAGCTCTCACTCATCTGCTGAGTCTTCCATGCCCATTGCCAGTTCGTCCTCCATTTCTTCATGGGCTCCTGCACTTTCATCAACACTTTTTGCTGATACTATGCGCCCTTGTTAATCCCTCTCCCTCACCATGACTGCCGCATAGGTGCCGCTGACCATCTGGACCTCGTAGATCTTGTTATCCCTTCCGCATATGACTCCTCCTGTACTTCCTCCCCTTCCTCTTGTCCCAACACCTGACTCCGAATAATAATTACAGTGTGCTCCATCATGTAGATGACCAGAATTGTCACGCTGAGAATGACATTGCCAGTGCTAAACATCTTCGTCGACATTTGTGAACTGTGTAGCAGGGTGCATAGGTCCTTGATCTGACACCACTCCAGCAGCGTGATCTGCACCACCTCTGGATCAAGTTATCCCAGGCTATATGTCTTACTGTATTTCAGCAGGGCTCTGCGGTGCTGCCACACACGCTGCAACATGTGCAGATTCCAATTCCTGCGTGTCGAAACATCGCATTTACGGCGTTTAACTGCCATACCCTAAGACTTCCGGAGTGATGAAAGTTGTTGAGCTGCTGTGTGCGCACGATGGAAGTGAGCACATAGCGAGCGTGCCCACTGCACAAGGCCATGTAGGCCGTGATGGTGTTTTAAAAATTGCTGGCGAATTCGGTTCAACACGTGAGCCCTAAAAGGCACGTGTGTCACATTGCCCTGAGGATGGCCCGCAGCCAGGTTTGCATCATTGCCGCACACGGCTGTTAAGTCACCAACGGAGTCCGCTCCGTCAATTTGTACTCCGGTCGCCAGATGACAACGTGTTCCTTTCATGAATAGTGCTGATGATGGGAGAGTAGTCGATGCCAGCGGCGCAGGTGGACGCAGGTTATGCTCACCCACTGGGCTGCATTACCTTGACAGATGCAGAATCTCTGGCTGAATGTAGCTGGTGGGTATCTCACAGATGAAATACCATCATTCAGCTACAACCAATGGGAAGACACCACACCCTTTTTTATGCCCATCCTGTCTGCAGACCACTGCCAGACATAGCTATGAACCTCTGGTTAATTTTACCCCCAGTTCAGTTTTATGATTTTGTGTGCTTGTTACCTGACTACTTTTCCTGCTTGCTGTTTATGTACCTTGTTGGCCGATACGCATTTCACCTCTGCTTGTTTTCTGATTCTTTCCTGGCCGTCCCATTCTGTTCCTGTTCCTCAATTAATGTTTTGACCCTGCCTGACTACTATTCTCTGTAATAGCGGTGTGACTCACATTTCCCATACATTTCAAAGTAAAACTTTGACCGCCTGATGGCATTGAGCTCTGCTGCCAGCATAGTAAGGAGGTGTGTGGTAGTCCTTGTGCGCAGTTGCAAGGAAGGGTGGCCTGACCACACAGGGTTTGCGCCAAGGTAGAGGACCCACACGAGGTTGAAGAGGCAGAAGCAGTGTATTAACTTCTACATACAGAACAAGGATTGAAACAACTCGTGGTGACGGCAAGACTTGTACAGCAGACCCTTCTCAATCTCTCACCATAGTTTGCCAGTGCCCAGTCAGTGACATGTAATGACCCTGTCTATGCTTACTGGTCCAAGTATCTGTGTTGAAATGCACCCTGTCGCACACAGATTTTCTCAAGGAAGTGGTGATGTTGTGTGCGACATGCTGGTGTAGCGCGGGCATGCTTTTCTTGGAGAAGCAGTGGTGATTGGGCATCTGGTACTGGGGCACAGCGACAGACATAAGGTCTGTAAAATCCTGTGTGTCCACTACGCGTAAAGGCAGCATTTCGGTAGCCAACAGCTTACAGAGGGATAGAGTCAACCACTTAGCTTTGTCATGGGTCGCAGTAAGTGGCCTTTTATTTGACCACATCTGAGGGACAGAGATCTGGCTGCTGTCTGTAGACGGTGTTGAGTAGGGTGTCCCTGGAAAAATGCAGGTTTGTGAGAAAAGTGCAGGCGGAGACATGATGTTGCCTTCATCTTGCCTTCAGATCTGTTCATCTTGTATCATTTTTAAAAAACACAGCAAGCAAGGGTTACTCCAAGCGGAGTCTACCTTTTTTCCCCAAATTGGGCACACAGACACCCCATCAGTGGCAGGACTTGTGCCCTAGTTGCAAACAGGATGTTTTGATTTGCATCAAGCACATTCCAAATCCACAAGCATTTACTCTCCCCAGGATGACACAGGGGTAGTAAATTCCTTCTGGATCCATGACTTGTTCATTTTGATGAACGTCAGTCTGTCCACATTGTCACTGGACAGATGCGTGCGCTTATCTGTCAGCACACACCCAGCAGCACTGAAGACACGTTCAGAGACAACGCTGGCAGCTGGACACGACAAAATCTTCAAGGCGTAACTGGAGAGCTCTTGACATTTTTCTAGATTTGAAGCCCAAAAGGAGCAAGGCTCCATTTGCAAAGTCATTGCATCGATGTTCATTTGGAGATACTCCTGTATCATCCTCTCCATCCGTTGACTATGTGACACACTTGATGTCTCTGGTGGCCTTGCAAAGGAGGGTCTAAAAAAATTATGAAAAGATTCCATAAAATTGCTGTTACCAGCACCAGATACGGTCCTACTGGTACGGGTAGACTGTTGAAGATGACGAGGCCGTCCCATGTTTGTCAAGTTACAACTGGGAGAATCACTCCCTTCACCTGCACGGTTGTTTGGTGGAAAAGCCGAGCTAAGATCAAGTAACAGCTTCTGCTGATACTCCTGCATACGTGCGTCCCTTTCTATGGGTGGAATTATGTCACAAAATTTGGACTTGTCCCGGGGATCTAATAGTGTGGCAAGCCAGTAGTCATCATCACTTCTAATTTTGACAATACGAGGGTCATGTTGGAGGTAGTGCAACAAGAAGGCACTCATGTGTCTTGCGCAGCCATGCGGACCAAGTCCACGCTGTGTTTGTGGCATAGAGGTGCTAACCGTTCTTTCTTCCTCTGTCATCTCCCCCCAACCTCTTTCAACTTAAATTTGACCAAGGTCCCCCTCATCAGCTGAGTCTTTCATGTCCATGGACAGTTCGTCCTCCATATCTTCATGTCCTCCTGCACCTTCCTCAACATCTCGCCTGCTACCATGCGCCCTTGTTGATCCCTGTCCCCCATGGTCCCATGCCTGCCGCGTTGGTGATGATGAACGTCTGGACCTTGGTGATGTTGTTGTGTCTTGCGCATATGAATCCTCCTGTAGTTCCTCCCCTTCCTGTTGTCCCACCCCCTGACTCCGAATAGTGTTTAGCGTGTGCTCCAGCATGTAAATGACTGTAATCGTCATGCTGATAATGGCATTGTCAGCGCTAAACATATTCGTCGCCATGTCGAAACTGTGCAGAAGGGTGCATAGATCCGTGATCTGAGATCACTCCATCAGGGTGATCTGCCCCACCTCTGCATCTCGTTGGCCCAGGCTATACGTCATGACGTATTGCACCAGGGCTCTGCGGTGCTGCCACAGTCGCTGTAACATGTGGAGAGTTGAATTCCAGCGTGTCGCCACATCGCATTTCAGGCGATGAACCGGCAGGCCGAAAGACTTCTGGAGCGATGCAAGTCGCTCAGCTGCGGCGCTTGAACGGCGGAAGTGAGCACTGCAGACAGTTTCCGTGCCCTGGTCAGAAGGCCATCTAGGCCGGTATAGTGTGTTAAAAATTGCTGGACAACAAGGTTCAACACGTGAGCCATACAAGGCACGTGTGTCACCTTGCCCAGGCGAAGGGCCGCACCCAGGTTTGCAGCATTGTCGCACACGGCCTTACCAGGCTGCAGGTTGAGTGGAGACAACCATTTATTAAACTCGGACCGCAGAGCTGACCACAACTCCTCAGCTGTGTGACTCTTATTCCCAAGACATGTCAAGCTAAAGACCGCCTGATGCCGTTGCGCTCTGCTGTCAGCATAGTAATGAGGGGTGCGTGATTCCTTCTGCGCAGTGAGAACGCTGGTGGCCTGACCAGGCAGGCTTGGGGCGGAGGTGGAGGACCCAGATGAGGTGGAGGATGCAGAAGCAGTGGCGGAACTTGGACAGACAGAGGATTGACACACAAGTCGTGGGGACGGCAAGACTTGTGCAGCAGACCCTTCACCATCTATCACCATAGTTACCCAGTGCCCAGTCAGCGACATGTAACGTCCCTGTCCATGCTTACTGGTCCAAGTATCGGTGCTGAAATTCACCCGTTCATACACAGAGTTTCTCAAGGAAGCGGTGATATTGTGTGCGACATGCTGGTGTAGCGCGGGCACACCTTTCTTAGAGAAGTAGTGGCGACTAGGCATCTGGTACTGGGGCACAGCGACAGACATAAGGTCTCTAAAATCCTGTGTGTCCACTAGGCGGAAAGGCAGCATTTCTGTAGCCAACAGCTTACAGAGGGATAGAGTCAACCTCTTCGCTTTGTCATGGGTCGAAGGAAGTGGCCTTTTATTTGACCACATCTGAGGGACAGAGATCTGGCTGCTGTGTGTAGACGGTGTTGAGTAGGGTGTCCCTGGAAAAATGCAGCTTTGGGAGGAAAGTGCAGGCGGAGACATGATGTTGCCTTCATCCAAAGTTGGTGCTATCGATGTCTGAGAGAGCTGTACACACTCACTTGTTTCCCCTTCCAAACCAACTGACGACCTACCAAGCAAACTGCCTGTTGCGGTTACAGTGGTGGAAGTTGTGGGTGGAAAAACAGGTGTGACAGCTGTCCCCACAGTCCTAGAAGATGACGAGCGCGCGGATGCCCTGGAAGGGGCAGGCGGTGGATGGTTGGCTTCACTAGGCCGCATTGCAGCACGGTGAGCTTCCCACCAGGCCATATGATATTTATTCATGTGACGATTCATGGAAGAAGTTGTCAAACTGCTGAGGTTTTGACCTCTACTAAGATAACCATGGCAAATGTTACAGATCACATAATTTGGCCGATCTTTTTTTATGTCAAAAAAGGACCAGGCTAGGCAAGGCTTAGAGGCCATGCGACCTGTTGATCCACCCCGAATAATGCTCAGAGGCAGAGTGGTGGCTGAGGATGCAGTTGTAGACGTGCTACCAGTGCTCCGACTGTGTCCAGGAAGGCGCCAGGTTACTTCGACGTCGGTTGCATCCTCCTCCACCGCCTCTATTGACCTCCTCGAGTGTCTGACTGTGGGTTGACAGTAGGTGGGATCTAGAACTTCATCATCAATTGTTGTGTTTGCACTCCCCTCCCCCTCAGACCGAGTTTCTTCTTGCCCTGACCGAATATTTAAGTTGTCATCCCAATCGGGTATCTGCGTCTCATCTTCATCAGTATGTTCCTCATTGCCTATAACCACAGTTGTTGGAAAGGCAGCATTTTGGTAGCCAACAGTTTGCATTTTATGAAAGTCAACCTCCAAGCCATGTCATGCCCTTCTAAAAGCATGTATAACACAGCGAGGGGACTCCAACCACAGTCTCCCTCGTTGCCACTCACTGGGCCACACACACCCCACTTGACTGGCATCGGTTGAGCCCCTTTTGAAAAAGAAAAAGATGCTTTGCATGAAGCACTCTCAAAAATACGCGTGCCTTTCCCGTCCCCTGGCTGACCCCGGGGAAGAAAAGTCCTCTGAGAGCCATGACTTGTTCATCTTGGTTCTTTTAGAAACACAGCGAGGGGACTCCAACCACAGTCTCCCTCGTTGCCACTCACTGGGCCACACACACCCCACTTGACTGGCATCGGTTGAGCCCCCTTTTGAAAAAGAAAAAGATGCTTTGCATGAAGCACTCTCAAAAATACGCGTGCCTTTCCCGTCCCCTGGCTGACCCCGGGGAAGAAAAGTCCTCTGAGAGCCATGACTTGTTCATCTTGGTTCTTTTAGAAACACAGCGAGGGGACTCCAACCACAGTCTCCCTCGTTGCCACTCACTGGGCCACACACACCCCACTTGACTGGCATCGGTTGAGCCCCCTTTTGAAAAAGAAAAAGATGCTTTGCATGAAGCACTCTCAAAAATACGCGTGCCTTTCCCGTCCCCTGGCTGACCCCGGGGAAGAAAAGTCCTCTGAGAGCCATGACTTGTTCATCTTGGTTCTTTTAGAAACACAGCGAGGGGACTCCAACCACAGTCTCCCTCGTTGCCACTCACTGGGCCACACACACCCCACTTGACTGGCATCGGTTGAGCCCCCTTTTGAAAAAGAAAAAGATGCTTTGCATGAAGCACTCTCAAAAATACGCGTGCCTTTCCCGTCCCCTGGCTGACCCCGGGGAAGAAAAGTCCTCTGAGAGCCATGACTTGTTCATCTTGGTTCTTTTAGAAACACAGCGAGGGGACTCCAACCACAGTCTCCCTCGTTGCCACTCACTGGGCCACACACACCCCACTTGACTGGCATCGGTTGAGCCCCCTTTTGAAAAAGAAAAAGATGCTTTGCATGAAGCACTCTCAAAAATACGCGTGCCTTTCCCGTCCCCTGGCTGACCCCGGGGAAGAAAAGTCCTCTGAGAGCCATGACTTGTTCATCTTGGTTCTTTTAGAAACACAGCGAGGGGACTCCAACCACAGTCTCCCTCGTTGCCACTCACTGGGCCACACACACCCCACTTGACTGGCATCGGTTGAGCCCCCTTTTGAAAAAGAAAAAGATGCTTTGCATGAAGCACTCTCAAAAATACGCGTGCCTTTCCCGTCCCCTGGCTGACCCCGGGGAAGAAAAGTCCTCTGAGAACCATGACTTGTTCATCTTGGTTCTTTTAGAAACACAGCGAGGGGACTCCAACCACAGTCTCCCTCGTTGCCACTCACTGGGCCACACACACCCCACTTGACTGGCATCGGTTGAGCCCCCTTTTGAAAAAGAAAAAGATGCTTTGCATGAAGCACTCTCAAAAATACGCGTGCCTTTCCCGTCCCCTGGTTGACCCCGGGGAAGAAAAGTCCTCTGAGAGCCATGACTTGTTCATCTTGGTTCTTTTAGAAACACAGCGAGGGGACTCCGACCACAGTCTCCCTCGTTGCCACTCACTGGGCCACACACACCCCACTTGACTGGCATCGGTTGAGCCCCCTTTTGAAAAAGAAAAAGATGCTTTGCATGAAGCACTCTCAAAAATACGCGTGCCTTTCCCGTCCCCTGGCTGACCCCGGGGAAGAAAAGTCCTCTGAGAGCCATGACTTGTTCATCTTGGTTCTTTTAGAAACACAGCGAGGGGACTCCAACCACAGTCTCCCTCGTTGCCACTCACTGGGCCACACACACCCCACTTGACTGGCATCGGTTGAGCCCCCTTTTGAAAAAGAAAAAGATGCTTTGCATGAAGCACTCTCAAAAATACGCGTGCCTTTCCCGTCCCCTGGCTGACCCCGGGGAAGAAAAGTCCTCTGAGAGCCATGACTTGTTCATCTTGGTTCTTTTAGAAACACAGCGAGGGGACTCCAACCACAGTCTCCCTCGTTGCCACTCACTGGGCCACACACACCCCACTTGACTGGCATCGGTTGAGCCCCCTTTTGAAAAAGAAAAAGATGCTTTGCATGAAGCACTCTCAAAAATACGCGTGCCTTTCCCGTCCCCTGGCTGACCCCGGGGAAGAAAAGTCCTCTGAGAGCCATGACTTGTTCATCTTGGTTCTTTTAGAAACACAGCGAGGGGACTCCAACCACAGTCTCCCTCGTTGCCACTCACTGGGCCACACACACCCCACTTGACTGGCATCGGTTGAGCCCCCTTTTGAAAAAGAAAAAGATGCTTTGCATGAAGCACTCTCAAAAATACGCGTGCCTTTCCCATCCCCTGGCTGACCCCGGGGAAGAAAAGTCCTCTGAGAGCCATGACTTGTTCATCTTGGTTCTTTTAGAAACACAGCGAGGGGACTCCAACCACAGTCTCCCTCGTTGCCACTCACTGGGCCACACACACCCCACTTGACTGGCATCGGTTGAGCCCCCTTTTGAAAAAGAAAAAGATGCTTTGCATGAAGCACTCTCAAAAATACGCGTGCCTTTCCCGTCCCCTGGCTGACCCCGGGGAAGAAAAGTCCTCTGAGAGCCATGACTTGTTCATCTTGGTTCTTTTAGAAACACAGCGAGGGGACTCCAACCACAGTCTCCCTCGTTGCCACTCACTGGGCCACACACACCCCACTTGACTGGCATTGGTTGAGCCCCCTTTTGAAAAAGAAAAAGATGCTTTGCATGAAGCACTCTCAAAAATACGCATGCCTTTCCCGTCCCCTGGCTGACCCCGGGGAAGAAAAGTCCTCTGAGAGCCATGACTTGTTCATCTTGGTTCTTTTAGAAACACAGCGAGGGGACTCCAACCACAGTCTCCCTCGTTGCCACTCACTGGGCCACACACACCCCACTTGACTGGCATCGGTTGAGCCCCCTTTTGAAAAAGAAAAAGATGCTTTGCATGAAGCACTCTCAAAAATACGCGTGCCTTTCCCGTCCCCTGGCTGACCCCGGGGAAGAAAAGTCCTCTGAGAGCCATGACTTGTTCATCTTGGTTCTTTTAGAAACACAGCGAGGGGACTCCAACCACAGTCTCCCTCGTTGCCACTCACTGGGCCACACACACCCCACTTGACTGGCATCGGTTGAGCCCCCTTTTGAAAAAGAAAAAGATGCTTTGCATGAAGCACTCTCAAAAATACGCGTGCCTTTCCCGTCCCCTGGCTGACCCCGGGGAAGAAAAGTCCTCTGAGAGCCATGACTTGTTCATCTTGGTTCTTTTAGAAACACAGCGAGGGGACTCCAACCACAGTCTCCCTCGTTGCCACTCACTGGGCCACACACACCCCACTTGACTGGCATCGGTTGAGCCCCCTTTTGAAAAAGAAAAAGATGCTTTGCATGAAGCACTCTCAAAAATACGCGTGCCTTTCCCGTCCCCTGGCTGACCCCGGGGAAGAAAAGTCCTCTGAGAGCCATGACTTGTTCATCTTGGTTCTTTTAGAAACACAGCGAGGGGACTCCAACCACAGTCTCCCTCGTTGCCACTCACTGGGCCACACACACCCCACTTGACTGGCATCGGTTGAGCCCCCTTTTGAAAAAGAAAAAGATGCTTTGCATGAAGCACTCTCAAAAATACGCGTGCCTTTCCCGTCCCCTGGCTGACCCCGGGGAAGAAAAGTCCTCTGAGAGCCATGACTTGTTCATCTTGGTTCTTTTAGAAACACAGCGAGGGGACTCCAACCACAGTCTCCCTCGTTGCCACTCACTGGGCCACACACACCCCACTTGACTGGCATCGGTTGAGCCCCCTTTTGAAAAAGAAAAAGATGCTTTGCATGAAGCACTCTCAAAAATACGCGTGCCTTTCCCGTCCCCTGGCTGACCCCGGGGAAGAAAAGTCCTCTGAGAGCCATGACTTGTTCATCTTGGTTCTTTTAGAAACACAGCGAGGGGACTCCAACCACAGTCTCCCTCGTTGCCACTCACTGGGCCACACACACCCCACTTGACTGGCATCGGTTGAGCCCCCTTTTGAAAAAGAAAAAGATGCTTTGCATGAAGCACTCTCAAAAATACGCGTGTCTTTCCCGTCCCCTGGCTGACCCCGGGGAAGAAAAGTCCTCTGAGAGCCATGACTTGTTCATCTTGGTTCTTTTAGAAACACAGCGAGGGGACTCCAACCACAGTCTCCCTCGTTGCCACTCACTGGGCCATACACACCCCACTTGACTGGCATCGGTTGAGCCCCCTTTTGAAAAAGAAAAAGATGCTTTGCATGAAGCACTCTCAAAAATACGCGTGCCTTTCCCGTCCCCTGGCTGACCCCGGGGAAGAAAAGTCCTGTGAGAGCCATGACTTGTTCATCTTGGTTCTTTTAGAAACACAGCGAGGGGACTCCAACCACAGTCTCCCTCGTTGCCACTCACTGGGCCACACACACCCCACTTGACTGGCATCGGTTGAGCCCCCTTTTGAAAAAGAAAAAGATGCTTTGCATGAAGCACTCTCAAAAATACGCGTGCCTTTCCCGTCCCCTGGCTGACCCCGGGGAAGAAAAGTCCTCTGAGAGCCATGACTTGTTCATCTTGGTTCTTTTAGAAACACAGCGAGGGGACTCCAACCACAGTCTCCCTCGTTGCCACTCACTGGGCCACACACACCCCACTTGACTGGCATCGGTTGAGCCCCCTTTTGAAAAAGAAAAAGATGCTTTGCATGAAGCACTCTCAAAAATACGCGTGCCTTTCCCGTCCCCTGGCTGACCCCGGGGAAGAAAAGTCCTCTGAGAGCCATGACTTGTTCATCTTGGTTCTTTTAGAAACACAGCGAGGGGACTCCAACCACAGTCTCCCTCGTTGCCACTCACTGGGCCACACACACCCCACTTGACTGGCATCGGTTGAGCCCCCTTTTGAAAAAGAAAAAGATGCTTTGCATGAAGCACTCTCAAAAATACGCGTGCCTTTCCCGTCCCCTGGCTGACCCCGGGGAAGAAAAGTCCTCTGAGAGCCATGACTTGTTCATCTTGGTTCTTTTAGAAACACAGCGAGGGGACTCCAACCACAGTCTCCCTCGTTGCCACTCACTGGGCCACACACACCCCACTTGACTGGCATCGGTTGAGCCCCCTTTTGAAAAAGAAAAAGATGCTTTGCATGAAGCACTCTCAAAAATACGCGTGCCTTTCCCGTCCCCTGGCTGACCCCGGGGAAGAAAAGTCCTCTGAGAGCCATGACTTGTTCATCTTGGTTCTTTTAGAAACACAGCGAGGGGACTCCAACCACAGTCTCTCTCGTTGCCACTCACTGGGCCACACACACCCCACTTGACTGGCATCGGTTGAGCCCCCTTTTGAAAAAGAAAAAGATGCTTTGCATGAAGCACTCTCAAAAATACGCGTGCCTTTCCCGTCCCCTGGCTGACCCCGGGGAAGAAAAGTCCTCTGAGAGCCATGACTTGTTCATCTTGGTTCTTTTAGAAACACAGCGAGGGGACTCCAACCACAGTCTCCCTCGTTGCCACTCACTGGGCCACACACACCCCACTTGACTGGCATCGGTTGAGCCCCCTTTTGAAAAAGAAAAAGATGCTTTGCATGAAGCACTCTCAAAAATACGCGTGCCTTTCCCGTCCCCTGGCTGACCCCGGGGAAGAAAAGTCCTCTGAGAGCCATGACTTGTTCATCTTGGTTCTTTTAGAAACACAGCGAGGGGACTCCAACCACAGTCTCCCTCGTTGCCACTCACTGGGCCACACACACCCCTCTTGACTGGCATCGGTTGAGCCCCCTTTTGAAAAAGAAAAAGATGCTTTGCATGAAGCACTCTCAAAAATACGCGTGCCTTTCCCGTCCCCTGGCTGACCCCGGGGAAGAAAAGTCCTCTGAGAGCCATGACTTGTTCATCTTGGTTCTTTTAGAAACACAGCAAGGGGACTCCAACCACAGTCTCCCTCGTTGCCACTCACTGGGCCACACACACCCCACTTGACTGGCATCGGTTGAGCCCCCTTTTGAAAAAGAAAAAGATGCTTTGCATGAAGCACTCTCAAAAATACGCGTGCCTTTCCCGTCCCCTGGCTGACCCCGGGGAAGAAAAGTCCTCTGAGAGCCATGTCCACATTGTCAGTGGACAGACACGTGTGCTTATCTGCCAGCAGACCCACAGCAGCACTGAAGACAGGTTCAGAGAGAACGCTGGCTGCAGGACACGACAAGATCCCCAAGACGTACGTGGCGAGCTCAGGCAATTTATCAAGATTGGAAGCCAAGAATGAGCAGGGCTCAAGTTGCACAATAATGGCATGTTTCCTTGCATATACTCATATATCTGTGTGTCCTCCTCTTTTTCCTTGTCCAGCTCTTTTGTTTTCGCATGAGTATATTTCCTTGTCACTTTCCCATGTGTTGTGAGTTGTTTGTGACCTTTTGGACACCTTTGAGGGTGTTTTCTAGGTGTTTTTCTGTGTTTGTGATTGCCTGCCATTGTTTCCTATGCAGTTCGAGTTCGGTTCGTCGAACGTTCGACGAACCGAACTCGAACGGGAGGTCCGTTCGGCGAACCAACCTCGAGCCGAACCGCGACCGGTTCGCTCATCTCTATTCCCTAACACATATTCTCTTTCTTACATCAGATTATCTGCTAAAATGGAAAGGAAAATGTATGTTATATCAAAAGCCCTTCATGTTGAGGAAGTGATGATGCTGTTAGATAATGATGATGATGATGATGTTGAATGATGATGATGATGATGCAGGCCCCACCCTGCATGAGGACTTAGGGACTTAAGAGAAGAAGGGGAAATTGATTCTCATGTTGGGGTGGAAGTATGTGAAATTGATTCGGAAACAGAGCAAGATGGTGAGAGTGATGAGGATGAAGAAGATATAGAAACATACTATATGGGAAGGGGGTGTTGATACAACTCATCAGAAGTACTCACCTTTTAGCATCAGCAGAAACACCAGGCACTGGCCAATGGTAATATTTTTCACTATGTTGAATTTGGGTGGTATAAATTCACAAGTGGTTTACCTTGCAGCTTGAACAACTCTGTAGATAAGCCTATCTGAAAAAATTGGCCCATGAACTATTGCTTGGAAAGTTATGCAGGAGAAGTATGAAAACTGTCGGTATCCCCTATAACCTTCAAGTTCTGCTCTAAAGATTCTACCCATAAGAGAATACTGAAAATATACCACCTCTACCAGCCACCAAAAGAATGGGATCCATCACCTGCATCATGGAAAATTGACTCAGAAGGCTTTCTAACTATGACTGTCACAAATGTCATAATGCAATCTGCCTGACGTATGCAAAAATTATGTGCAATTCTTGCATTTTGCTCTGCAAATGTTTTTTTTTCTGGTGAACCTATAACATCTAATTCTGAATGAATATGTGTCTAATTCCATTTTAGATACCTTAAAAATAAGCTTTTTCCTCTAAATTTATTTTTTATTAATAGTTATGCGCTGAAAACTCGTGTCTATTTGGCGGGAGTTCTGAAATGTGTATACTTTTAGAGTTATTACTTTTATGGTAAGTAAATTAGGTTTTTTGCACCGATTATGTGTACTCTCTTTTAATACGTCCCTATGAAGGTCACTGATCACTTTTAGAGTACTGAAATTGAGAAAATTAGATATTATAGGCATTTTTCTAGCCTGTGTCTGACAGGTGCATTGATGCCGAACTCGTTAGTTAAGGCATTGTTTCTGACAGCGGGTTAAAAATGGTAAAATTATGTTGCCTGAGGTTATCCTATATGTGTCTTCCAGGGAGTAATCAGTCCCCCTTTCTATTTTTTGGCTACCCTTGCTTTTAGTGCATTGGATTTATGATTGTAGGAGTAGCACCACTACCTAACAATTTTAACAGAATGTGTATGTGTAAGGGCCCAGGGACAGAGGACCTCAAATGTTCTATATGTCACAGTTGCTGTTCTGGCACAAAGGTGCAGGGGCCATGTTCCCTGGGTGGTCTACAAGGCCCTGATGTTCCCTGCTATCCACCCCCACACAGTATCCACAGCTGATGGACAGTCCACAGACACGGTCTTGGGGATAACAGTTGCTTTAATACAGCAGGAACAAAGGAAAACAACATGGAATATACAGTATGTTTCACGGTCTTTTGTGGGTAGGCCACAGCAAATACAGCTTGGTGTTGAATGCTGAAGTGTAATTAGGGTTCTGTAGCTTTAAGAGCACAATTTGCTTCAGATGTAATACTGGTATGCCTTTAGAAGCAGGTTCAGAGTCGCTTGAGCTTAGAGGGTAGATATAATAAGATTTTACAGACTTGGAGTCCTGGAGTTAATTCCACTGATAGTTCAGACACGTGCAGTACATGTAAGCAAATGTAGATAGTTGCCCAGCGCGCTACGGGGACCGGACGGCTGGTGTGTGGACAATGGCATGAAAGCCACTAATATTGCAGTGGGGTGGGAGACCCTCAAACTTCCCCAATCTGCGTGCAGTAGGGTCTGGTATATAATCAGTAAGCAGTACTGTCTGAAGAGATGCACAATGTATATCTGGCCAGTGAGGATTCATGACAGGAAGCCTTCAGCATATTGGCTGTAAAAGTCAGGAAATGCTGAAATTCTAGGCCTCGGGCCAAGCAGTAGTCTTGTGGTGAAGAGAAACTCCACATAATGTCTTCCCTCAGAGGAGACTCAGCCAGAACCAGCTCATTCCAGTTCTTTCCAGACAGAGGCTGGAGAATAGCTCCACCTATTGAGCCATGTGACCTCGAACTAGCCAATAGGATAACACCCAATGAACACTTCAGATTCTTACAGTTTTCACCAGTAGATGGTGCTAGAACATAACAAATGAAAAATGCTTTACTTATAACATATAGCATAATATTACATATAAGTGAATGTACTTAAAGAAACAGACACAATCTGGACCGGGCCACTACATACTCACCCTCTGAAGGTGAGCCGTCCTCGGCGATTGTGCGAGTGGAGGACTGCTAAGAAAGGAAGGAAATATATATTTAAGGCACAGTAACAATAAGGCAAGAATATGCAGCCAGACAGAAGAACACTAGGCAATGAACAAATGCAAAACAAAGTGCCAATATGAGATAGAGTCTCTTTCCGCAATATACTGTTGTCCATATGAAAGGCTCTGGAAAGGCACTTTAGTGGCAACAAACAGTCAATAAGTCCATGGCTGTATACTGAAAATTGTGCAAATAATAAACAAGGTGCTTGGTATTACCCAGGTGCAGAGGCTTAAACATTACTAAACTGACTATTCAGCTAAATAAATAAACACAAGATTATATACTCATGGAAAAGGATATGACCTTTTAGTCTCTGTAGCAGGCTGGAAGTGTTCCTTTTGTGCTTCGCTCTGAACGCCTCAACACTTGATCTTCCTCTTGAGCAGGAAAGATATTGTTTGATGGATCAGGTGAAGTTGGCAGAGGAGCAGCAAATGGAGCAGGAACCGAGACGGGGACATATTGATAGCATGGAAGGATAAATTGAGTGTTGTAGAGGGACTCTTCCACAGTAGGTTGTCTGGCTGGTGTTTCCATTGCAGGAATTAGTGTGTAGACCGGCATGACTTGTGGAGGAGGTGATGACATCACCAGTAGATCCTCTTTGGTGCATAGCTTCATGCGGTTCCTGTGCACCATCTGTGGAACCATTCGGGGTTTCTTCACTTCATAGACATCTGGCTCAGGATATGGGATAGCTGTAACTGTGTATGGCTCTGTTTCCCAGAGTGAATCAAGTTTTCCTGTGCAGTGGTACTTCTTTAGCCATACCTTGTCTCCAACTTGAAGTGGGGAAGCATTAGCTCTTTGATTGTAGCTCTCTTCTTGTTGACGGTGAGCTTCACCCTTGCGGTAATCAACAATCTGTTGGGCTTCATGTATTCTTCGCTGATGCTCTGAGACCCAATCAGTTTTTGGCAGGGGATTGATCATGTCAGGGACTTGGATTCCAAGAGAACGATCTTTTGGGAGCTGACCTTGTCTTCCAAACATCAGATAATATGGCGAGTAGCGTGTAGAACAGTGGACAGTATTGTTGTAGATTTCCACTAACTCGTCAAGCAATTGAGGCCATTCAGCTTGTTTGGTAACAGATGCTGTTCGCAGCATATTGATGAAGGTCTGATTGACTTTCTCGCAGAGGCCATTCCCTTGGGGATGGTAGGCGGTTGTTCTCAGCTTTTTGCATTCATGGAATTGGCAGAGTTCTTGAAATAATTGTGACTCAAAGGCAGATCCACGATCTGTGAGGACTGCCTCAGGGCAACCGTAATGTCTCACATATTAATGGTAGAAGGTGATAGCTGTAGTCCGAGCTGTAAGGTCTTTTACTGGCACAACAGCAACCCACTTAGTATAGTGATCCACCATGGTTAAGGCATACGTGTAGCCTGAACGAGATGGTGCTAGCTTCACATGATCAAGAGCGACTAGCTCGTTTGGTTTCTGAGCATGGATTGGATGAAGAGGAGCTCTGGCATCTTTCTTACCGACTTTGGTGAGGATGCAGGCTGGACATTCACTACACCAATTTTCTATGTCTTACCACATCCCAATCCAATAGAAGCGTTGGCGTATGGTGGCTTCAGTTTTGTGCACGCCAAAGTGCCCAGACTGGTCGTGGTAGGCATTAAGAACAATTCTGGCATCTCGGCGTGGGATTAGAATCTGAAGTAGCCTTTCACATGAAACCGGGTCTAGGGTATTGCGCAGGATCAAGCCCTTTTGAATGAAAAGTCTTTTGCGCTGTCTCCAGAGACGATTAGGCTCAACATCAGGACATCTTCTGCGTCGTCTGACAGGTATTCTCCCAGTAGTCAGGTAATCATAGATCTCACCTAGGACACAAGACTCATTTTGAAGAATTTGCCATCTCGATGGATCTTGGAATAGGACAGGTTTCTGTTGAGGAACTTCATCAGTTTGTGTAGCAGCAACAGCATTCTGTGTAGCAAACTTTTGATAGAAGGGAGGCATCTCAACATCTTCCCACAGATCTTCCTCAGGAGGCTCTTCTCCTTCGGGCAAACGGGATAACACATCGGCATTGATGTTGATCTTGCCACTGCGATACTTAATATTAAGGCAAAAGTTTGCCAATCTTGAAGCCCATCTCTGTTCAAGAGCACTCAGCCATGCAGTATTAAGATGAGAGAGAGGATTATTGTCCGTGTAAACTGTAAAGGGTGTAGCATCGAGGTAATCCTTGAACTTCTCGGTGACTGCCCACACGAGAGCTAGCAGCTCTAACTTGAATGAACTGTAATTGCTATCGTTTTTCTCTTCACCTTTCAAGCTTCGGCTGGCATATGCAATGACTCTCTTTTTGTCATCCTGGACTTGTGATAGTACCGCTCCGAGGCCTTGGTAGCTGGCATCCATGTAGAGACGGAAAGGGTGGCGGTAGTAAGGGTACGCCAGTATTGGAGGTGAAGTCAATAGACTTTTCAACATCTGAAAGACAGTTTCTTGATGCTCAGACCAATTAATTGGAAGTCTTCTGTCATAGTTTTCTCTAGGGCAACCCCGTAGCTGCTCTGTAAGAGGTTCTGCTATTTGCGCAAAATGAGGTATGAAGCGGTGGTAGTAGCCCGCAAAACCTAGAAAACTTCTGACTTCTTTGACGGTGCTTGGGGTGTCCCAGTTGTTCACAGCTGAGATCTTTTCAAGATCAGGCTGGATATCTTCGGCACTTACAACATGACCAAGGTAGTTGACCTTCGGCTTGAGCAGATGGCACTTTGACGGTTTTAGTTTCAGTCCATATTCAATGAGTACCTGGAATACTTCTGCAAGGTGGCATAGGGGATCTTCATAAGTGCGAGAGTATACGACAACATCATCAAGATATAACAGAACGCTCTGGAAGTTGAGGTGACCAAGACATCTTTCCATGAGTCGCTGAAATGTAGCAGGGGCGTTGCATAACCCAAACGGCATACCGTTAAACTCAAAGAGTCCCAATGGGGTGGTGAAAGCTGTCTTCTCTCTATCCTTAGGAGCCACGGGTACTTGCCAGTAACCGCTGGTTAAGTCGAGAGTGGAGAAGTATGCAGCTGAGCCAAGAGCGGTGATGGATTCTTCAATCCGTGGGAGAGGATAGGCATCTTTGTGTGTAACATTATTCAACTTCCGGTAGTCGACACAAAATCTGATGTTACCATCCCTCTTCTTCACCAGGACAATGGGTGCAGCCCACGGGCTTTGACTTTCTCGGATGACTTCAAAATCCTTCATCTCCTTTAACAGCTTCTTTACTTGTTGATAGTTAGCAGGGGGTACTGAACGGTGTCTTTCTTTGATAGGAGGATGATCACCTGTGTTGATCTTGTGCTGGATCAGAGTAGTCAAGAGGGTGCTTGCTGAAAGCTTGGCTGTGTCGCTTAGCAAGTTTAGTTACACCATTGATGTATTCCATAGGAGTGTTAGCATCTCCAACATTAAGTTCATTCCACCAGAAGGTAGTGGGTGTATTAGAGCCTTTGGGAGTGGCTTTTAACGACTTTTGATGAGCAAGTGTCTCTTCATCTAGGATGTCTTCTGGATCAAGGTTATACAGTTGAGCAACTGAATTAAACTTGTATAGCTCGATGGGCGCATCACTTAGGTTGATTAGCCGTACTGGTACTCTACCGTTTGAAACGGTGACAATAGTTCTGGCAGCTTTTACCAGGGGCTGTCCTTCAATCTGGATGGAGTCAAGAAGAGCTACATTGTCCTCATTGTCAATTCCTGGTCGAGCTCGACACCAGACTAGAGTTTTCGCTGTTGGCTGACAGGATAACTGGTCGTGCGTCAGTGATACGCACATGGCAGATCTCACCTTTACTGTTGGCAAACTTCTGTTGGGCGCAGAGCACTTTGATAGTCCGCTTAACAGCTTGCCTGTAAGGGGGAGAAGCAGAAGAGAGAGAAGCATGCAAGGCAGCGAGCAATTCAGTAAACACATGGCGAATGACATTCATGCCTAACACTACTGCTGTTGTATCTCCCTCAGCCTCAGTAACAATTACACCTTGACCTGGTAACTTGTGATCACCAATTTGGATTGTGGGTTCACAGTAGCCTAGCTGGGAAATAGGTTGACCATTACTTGCAATTAAGTCTAACTTTGCTTTTTCCCACTGGATTCAGGCGATCAAAGTCCCAAATCTTTTCAAAGGCTTGTCGCTCAATTGTGGTGACTTGTGAACCAGTGTCCACTAAAGCTTCTAGAGGTACACCATCGATCCATATGGTTATATACGGGCATTTGGAGATGAACCGGGAAATCCATTGTGATTGTCCCTTTGGGCCCTTGGATTCACCTCCCGAGGGGCGGCCCTTTGCCTCGGGGGTGGCCTGTTTAACTTATAACATTGATACTTGTAGTGTCCAAGATGCTCACAATAAGTACAGTACACACAATCACCAGATGGAGGCCTTCCAGGAGGGGGCCTATCAGGACTCGGCCTACTAGAACGTGGCTCTGGGTAAAATGTCCGGTTTACAGATGATTCACATGATGCAGGGGGTTGGCCTTTTAGCTCCTTTAAGGCATGGCATACAGATTCAAGGACTTGGACAAGTGCATCTGTGCTAGGAGGTGCATGACTGAGAGTAGGGGCTTGCACAGACTGTGTGGCCTGCATAGGGGAAACAGGTGAAAGATGAGACACAGTAGAAATTCCACCAGCAAGGTCTGAGGAACGAGGCACAAGAGCATAGCTGATACAAGGTGAGTCAGTACCCACTACTCGCAGGGCTAGAGCTTTAAAGTCTAAGAAAGTCATGCTTGGATTTTGTGCTGCTAGCATGCGGAGTTGACTTTGTACTAGCCTGGAGTCCAAACCTTCTATGAATCTGTCAGTGATTGTTTTCTGCAGCAGCAGGATCTACAGTGTCTATTTGCTATTTGCCCTGTAGGCAGACTGAAGGGCTAGTGCGTAGTCCCTAAGAGTCTCACCTGGTCCCTGACATTGGTTGTAAAATTTGAGATGAACCTCGGTGGGTGATTGACGTTCAAATTCTTTTCTCAGGCGGGTGAGGATCTGTTCTACATTGTTTTTCTCAGTAGATGGCCAGGAACGGACTTCCTCAGCAGCTGGTCCATCAAGCTGTCCCAGGAGAAGTTGTACCTGCTGATGGGGAGAAAGTGAGAAAAGCTCAAGAGAATACATACACACATTTCTTTGAACCCAGCAAGTGTATGAGGATCTCCTCTGTAGCTTGGGAGACTAGAGGTTCCAATGAAGAAGGGCATGCTGGTAGCCATGACAGGGGCTGGAACTGGGTTGGCGGCATTAGCCCGTTCCACTGGAGCACTAGCTGATGATGATGATGATGATAGAGAGTTAACAGACTCGGCCTGGTCATTATGAAGAGGTTCAGACATTTTGGTGATGAGGCAAGTACTGTCTCTTTCAGAATAATGATGACACTGTAGCTTTAAGGGATGCACTATTATGTACCAACACAGTCATTGAGATGGAAGGCTCCCCCTCTTGAATATAGCACTGCTGTGAATGAGGATTTGCACTTATTTGAGTAACTTGGAAGGCAGGAGAGTAGATAGGCACAGAGGAATGATCCTGTTCGTGACGCCAAATTCGACCTTTGTAAGAGCCCAGGGACAGAGGACCTCAAATGTTCTATATGTCACAGTTGCTGTTCTGGCACAAGGGTGCAGGGGCCATGTTCCCTGGGTGGTCTACAAGGCCCTGATGTTCCCTGCTATCCACCCCCACACAGTATCCACAGCTGATGGACAGTCCACAGACTAGGTCTTGGGGATAACAGTTGCTTTAACACAGCAGGAACAAAGGAAAACAACACGGAATATACAGTATGTTTCACGGTCTTTTGTGGGTATGCCACCGCAAATACAGCTTGGTGTTGAATGCTGAAGTGTAATTAGGGTTCTGTAGCTTTAAGAGCACAATTTGCTCAGATGTAATACTGGTATGCCTTTAGAAGCAGGTTCAGAGTCGCTTGAGCTTAGAGGGTAGATATAATAAGATTTTACAGACCTGGAGTCCTGGGGTTAATTTCACTGCTAGTTCAGACACGTGCAGTACATGTAAGCAAATGTAGATAGTTGCCCAGCGCACTACGGGGACTGGACGGCTGGTGCGTGGACAATGGTATGAAAGCAACTAATATTGCAGTGGGGTGGGAGACGCTCAAACTTCCCCAATCTGCGTGCAGTAGGGTCTGGTATATAATCAGTAAGCAGTACTGTCTGAAGAGATGCACAATGTATATCTGGCCAGTGAGGATTCATGATAGGAAGCCTTCAGCATATTGGCTGTAAAAGTCAGGAAATGCTGAAATTCTAGGCCTCGAGCCTAGCAGGAGTCTTGTGGTGAAGAGAAACTCCACATAATGTCTTCCCTCAGAGGAGACTCAGCCAGAACCAGCTCATTCCAGTTCTTTCCAGACAGAGGCTGGAGAATAGCCCCACCTATTGAGCCATGTGACCAAGAACTAGCCAATAGGAAAACACCCAATGCACACTTCAGATTCTTACAGTTTTCACCAGTAGAGTGTGCTAGAACACAACAAATGAAAAATGCTTTACTTATAACATATAGCATAATATTACATATAAGTGAATGTACTTAAAGAAACAGACACAATCTGGACCGGGCCACTACATATGAAGCTCTCATTTATGTTTAATTGAAGTTGTATCAGAATCCCTCTTCTTTCTAATTGTTCACACAGGTTTTGTGAGTTTAAAAGTTCCTCCTTCATAAATTAAACAGGATGTGTCTGACCTCTTCACACTCGCCACATGCCCAGATAAGGTAGCAAAATGGTAAAATTACATTTAACATTGAATGTTTTTTTCACCATTGAAAGCAATGAGAAAGTGCAAATATGCAGCAAAATCATTATGTGTGAACATAGAATTAGAGGTTTGAGGAGGTGTATTCATTTTCTTTCCTCTATTTTTAATTTATTTTAAATAAAATCCATTATACAGGAAAGAATGTTTCCTAATATTTTTTTTTGTCAGATCCATTTTATCCTCAATTTTGTAGGTTTTATTGTCAGTCCATAAAAGTAACGTAATTCCCTGAAAATATTGTTCCCAGCAGCGACCTGGTAATCAAACATGCATCTAGGCATCTTCCCAGTGCTGTTCCCATTCAATTTGAGTGCTATTTCCATCCATTTCAGGGATTTAAATTCCCTTCTGCAAACATCCTGGGAGAGTTTTATGGAAATATGCTTGAGTTTCCTATTGACTTTTATTTTATTTGTGACTTGAGCTAAGCACCCGGGAAGTCCGATTTGCTCGATTTGAGTATAGAGCACCAGAGCATTTTAGTGCTCGCTCATCACTATTTATAATTTTAAATAAAAAATGCTATAAAACCTGCCACAGATTTATTCTGTTGTAACAGCTCCCATTGTGACAACCATGTTGTTAAATTAGAGACTTATTTATGACATGATCATTGGGATCAAGAGAGGCAATAGTTGCTTATGATACTGTGCTCTAAATACAGTGATGCTAATTTACTAATCTATGTGTGCCAGAATTCTGGCTTAATGTTCACTGATATAAACAGTCTTACATGCCTTATTGCACATTTTTTATATATTTTCAGCATGATTTTTCAACACATTTGTGAAAAGGGTGGGGACAGTTGAAGATTTCGATAATAACAGATCATTCATGACCTTAGTAGAGATCCTATAAATCAAAATTGTGCCAGATCTTGGCGCAACTTAATGGAGAAAAGTTAAAGGAGTAATACTGTGTATGGTGTAAACTCAAAATAAAAATGTGCAAAATTTATCAAACAGTGTGAGGAACTTGATAAATTTTATTAATTCTAATGTTAACAGGTATAAGTTTGTATTGTCAAATAGATACAGTAGTTTTAGCAAATTAGCTTTAGTTTTTGTTATATACATAGATGACAAAAAGCTTAAAAACATTTTTATTTTATACTCTGATGCTTTTCTGTTTCTTAAGCAAGGGGACATGATCTTTTGTAATGTGGTGCGGGGTGGTAGTCATGGTCGAGGGATTGACACTGGATGCCCAGACATGCTAAATGGAAGGACTGGTCCTGGCTGGTTTAAACTTGTGCCGTGTGGAGTGGGAACCCATTCAGGCTGCATACTGCCCCAAACATCAGCTGGCCAGGACTAGGTGATAACTCACACTCACAAGGAGACACCCAGAAAATTTTAAACTTTAACTGTACTGTACGAGTAATTTTCTGTTACAACTTCCCATTCGAGATAGCACACACGTCTTCAACATTACAGTTTTGCAAAGCATGTTCAGACAAAGTCTAAGTTCACCCTATGTTGCTTCAGAACATACTGGTCCTGCAAGTTCCAGCACAAACCAGCCCAGCATTTCAGCACAGCTTATTATGGTTATGTTGCCTTCTTGCAGTACCACATCCAGTTTAGGTAAGGATCTGATGGATCTAAAATACACCATCTGTTTGGGATTGCTGGATTTTTCTTGGATTTCTCCAGAATGAACTGTTACTTTCCCTTTCATCTGACCCCTTCCATGGTGGGCTAGTCCCAACGCTTAACCTTTACTGACTTTACAATCTGACAATTTCCTTAGTAAGTACTATACAACACATTGCCACATACAATACTTATTATATATTATATCTTACATTAGTCATCACATTATCAACACTACATATCACAGGTTACACATTATACTATACTGTCCAAAAACAAAGAAAATACATAGGACCCATATTAAAGCATATTGCCACTTAAAAACTGTAAGGCCCTGTAGCCCTGCACTATCTGGTTGACGTACGGTTTTTCCCGGTGTGGAACGATGGGTGACTTTTTCTGCACTTTATATCCTGGCTTACTCCTGCTCATATACACTGCACCAGTTTACTGCGATTTGTGCATTGGTGACAGCAGCGTGGGCTTTTTCTATGCCATAAGCTTTTTGCTGGATATATGTGCACATAGGTGTAATCAAACCTTCACCTTTTAGCCCGTGCCCACATTTCTTTGTCCATCTATATGCAGGGTCATTTTTCCACTACCTCTTTTCCTTGATCTGTCCATTTTTACCATCATTTTTTATTATGTGTGTTTTCTGTATGGATCTTTTTATATGACTATTGATAATAAAATGGCTTTTTTGCTTTTCACAATCAGTTTCTATCAGTCATTTTTTTATCTTGTCATACATGTATTAATATACACACTTTATAACTGTATTTAAGGCCCCCTTCACACGTCCGTGAAACACGTGCGTGTTTGGTCCGTTTCCGTATATACCGGAGACACGGACAAACGTGCACCAATGTTATTCAATGGTTGCAGCTACACGTACGTTTTTCCATATGGTCCATCTGTCCGTGTGCGTGACACGTATGTGTATGCGTATCTCACGGATGTATGTCCGTTTTCATCACGGATCACGCATACACGCACCCAATGTAAGTCTATGGGTCCGTGAGCACACGTACGTGTCACGGATGCATCTCCGTGTTGTCCGTATCCGTTTTTTAATCAATTATGGCAAAGATTGTTTCAGTTGGAAACAGGTGGCTGTAATGTGATACTTGCTGTTATTAACCTTCATTTAGCTGCCAACACCCAGTGATGGAAGGATTGTTTTCCTACTTCTCTGAAGAAATCTTGTTTCATTTGGATTCAAATCTTTTATCCATGGGTCCATGTGTTGATACAGAGAAAATAATTTCTGTAGTTGAGTGCCACCCAGAATTATGGGACACTCGATCAGAAGGCTACCGTGATCGGGCAATTGTTGACAAAACATGGAAGGTGGTTGCTGCAGAGCTTTACCCCAACAATGGATGGGACCGTTGTTCACCCGGGAAAAAAGAACGATTTGGTGGGGTTTTTTTTATTTTTTTTTTTTTATTTTAATATATTTTTAAGGTTTACTTATTTTTTTACAATATAATTTTAAATTTGAATGCATTATGCAAGGCTTAAATTTGTTTAAAAATATTTTTTTTTATTTACATTTTTTTTAAAATAAATAAATGTTAATTAAAAATAGAACTTTATTTGGTTTAAATTATTAAAGGATTTCATTTTGTTGTAAAACAATTTTTTTTTATTATTTTCTGAGTAATATTATAAATTTAAAAAAAGGAAAGAAAAAAAAAGTTAATGAAAAAAATTTGTGTTTTAATACTAACTGTATTTTTTTAATTTCCTTTTCATGAAAAAATCAAATTAAATATTTTTTTAAAAAAAATTAAAAAAAATTAAAAAACCTCCAATCAATTTTCTGAAACATAGTTGATTTGGTACGATGCCGATGGAGATCTGCCCGGGATCAGTATAGACGCGAGTTCAACCCGATTCCGTCAACATCTTCAAATCCACGAAAGAGACGATGTTTATTTTGAAAAATTAGAATTTCTACGACCAATTATGGAGGTTACTCGGTAAGTATAATTTGAAAAATAGACTCATGACATGGTTAATGTTTTAAGTTTTACTATCAAACGTATAATTTTCTTTTTTTTTTTCCTATTTTTTTTTTTTTTAAAAAATGTGAAAAAGAACTGACGACAACATGGATGAGTCGGATGAAAACCCATCAGCTGCACAATCTGCTCCTGCAACTTCTGCTTCAGAGGTGGACCAGCCACATCCCACCACAGCAGAAATCCAACAAACACAAAATCAAAATACAGAACAGGTATCAAGTGAGGCTGATACACAGACAACAAAAAATCAAACACAAAACCAAACACAATCCTCTTCTGTTAATGTCCAACCATCATCTATATCTAATTCAGGCCAACGTTATCAAACCAACACATATCGGGCACATCGGCTAAGACGTCCTGAAGAAATCAGGTCACTGCCTGAAATTATTGACACCAGAGTCATGTCAATCATGAATTCCTTATTTCCCGAAAATGATATAGAAAGATTCTGTCGCTCACTTGCACCATTTTTGGCTAAAGTACATTCCGACCACCAGGAACGCTTAAGGGCAGCCATACTCACTTTAATCTCAGCTTGCCAAACAAGTCCATTGCCCAACCACGTACTATTAACACTAGAACTAATGAGGTAGTCATTTTGACTACTTTGCACCATGTATTTCTATATAGGTGTCACGAGTCCAGTAGTTCTAGTGTTAACAATCGAACAGTGGAGGACAAACTATAATGCTTCTAATCCTGATGTTTCATTACCACACATAACCCAAAATATGACAAACCAGCCATCATCATCAGCTGTAACCAACATTGCCCACCAAACAGCACAAAATATTGACACACACAACATAATTAATAGACCTATAACATCAATACCAACTATAGTGTCTGGGCAAATCAACAACATGATGACTCAGATGACTCAACATCAAAGTCAAAATATCCCAATAAATTACATACAACCATCACAAGGCCAAAAATTCTTCAATACCTCAGCCTTTCAAACAAGACAGGCAGTAAGCCAATTGCCAACATACCCACAGTCTTTCATTTTTGCCCAAAGTGCCAATCAACCATTTCTACAAGGTCAACATTATCCAACAAATATATCATACTCACATCAGCCACAAATGCAACAACCACTAATGTTTTCAAAAACTATACCACAAGCCATGTATGCATCATCTTCAAACATTTTACAACCAACAGCTACTCAGGAACCCAATGTAGCAACATGCGTCACTAAAACTAATACCAGTACATTAATTGCCCAAGCAATCGCAGAACATGATTCTAATATTCCATCAACACAGGATACAGTTGAAAGTCTTGAGGACTTAATTGATTAGATTTGTATTTCACACAATATTTGTAGTTGTTTTTTTTTTTTGGTTAATCAAATCTTGTGGTTTTTTTTGTATTGGACACAACTAATGATGAGCGAGTACCAAAAAGCTCGGGTGCTCAAGGCTCGGGCCGAGCATCCCAAGATACTCGTGTACTCGGCCCAAGCACCGAGCCCAATGTTATCTTATGGGAGACCCGAGTATTTTTATGAAATGACCCCCCGGCAGAATGTAGAAACCCTAAAAATGTCACAAAAGTCTTAGAAGAGTGCTCAAATTACATGGCAACAGCATGGGGAAGACCCCTTGAAGCATTTTTCACTCAAAAGTCACAGCTGTGAACAATTTTGTCCGGGTTTTACATCATTTTTACGGACTCACCAGAAAACCTTCCAAAATGACACCAAAATGAATTTTCATGGCGGAAATGTTAAGGGCACATACCCAATAGTGAGATAGAGCTGGTGTATGTTACTTTTTGAGATTACATGAAAGATTTTACGTGAAAACATTGTGTGGCACTCCGATGTCCAAAACGCACGTTTTGTGCTTTTTACTAGCGATGTCGGTCATTTTTTTTTTCATTCTATCTCCCTCAGTCCGTCGGTCGGTCTCTCTGTCTGTCTGTCGGTCTCTCTCTGTCTTGTCTGTCCCCCCGTCACAGTCTGTTGGTCAGTCTCCCCCCTCTCTCATACTTACCGTTCCCCGATCACTGCCGCGGTGCTGCACAGCTGTTCACTAAACTCCAGCGGCTTTTCCTCTATTGAAAAAGCCGGCCGCTCATTAAACAATCTCGTATTCCCTGCTTTCCTGCTTTTTGGCGCCTATGATTGGTTGCAGTGAGACACGCCCCCACGATGAGTGACTGGTGTCTCACTGCACCCAATCCCAGCAGGCAGTGGGCGTGTCTATACTGTACCCGGCTCTTCCCGATTTGCCCTGGTGCGTTGGAAAATCGGGGTAATAAGGAGTTATTGGCAGCCCATAGCTGCCACTAAATCCTAGATTAATCATGTCAGACGTCTCCCCGAGAAACCTTCCATGATTAATCTGTAAATTACAGTAAATAAACACACACACACACCTGAAAAAATCATTTATTGGAAATAAAAAACACAAACCAATTCCCTCATAACCAATTTAATAAGCCTCAAAAAGCCCTCCATGTCCGGCATAATCCACGGACCTCCAGCGCCGCTTCCAGCTCTGCTGCATGGAGGTGACCGGAGCTGCAGCAGACACCGCTGCTCCTGTGAGCTCCACGCAGCAAATGAGGTGAGTAGCGCGATCAGCTGAGCTGTCACTAAGGTTATCCACGGCCACCGCTGGACCCAGCGGTGGCCGTGAGTTACCTGACTGAAAGCAGCTGATCGCGCTACTCACCTCAGTTGCTGTGTGAAGCTGACAGGAGCGGCTGTGTATTCTGCAGCTCCTGTCACCTGCATGCAGCACAGCTGGAAGCGACGCTGGAGGTCCGTGGATTACGCCGGACATGGAGGGCTTTTTGGGGCTTATTAAATTGGTTACGAGGGTATTGGTTTGTGTTTTTTATTTCTAATAAATGATTTTCATGGAAGGTTTCTCGGGAAGACGCCTGACATGATTAAACTAGCTATGGGCTGCCATTAACTCCTTATTAACCCGATTTGCCAACGCATCAGGGGAAATCGGGGTAATACGGGCATCTAATGTATGCGGCAATTCTGGGCGGCTGCTGACTGATATTGTTAGGCTGGGGGGCTCCCCATAACGTGGGGCTCCCCATCCTGAGAATACCAGCCTTCAGCCGTATGGCTTTATCTGGCTGGTATTAAAATTGGGGGGACCGCACGCCGGTTTCTTTAATTATTTAATTATTTATTTCACTGCACAGTATACACACGCCCACTGGCTGCTGTGATTGGGTGCAGTGAGACACCTGTCACTCAGCATGGGGGCGTATCTCACTGCAACCAATCATAGGTGCCTGTGGGCGAGGAAAGCAGGGAATACGAGATGGCTGTGTACAGAGCACAGCGCGCCCGCCGGTATAAAGGCTCGGTCACGCTGTGCGGGCCGGCCAATCACTGCAATTCCACAACTAACAGGGCTGTGGCATTGCAGTGGTCTGCCAGCCAATCCCTGCATGAGAGCTGGCTCTCAAAAGAGCGCCAACATTCAGGGATGAAAACCACGAGTACAGCACGAGTATCGCGATATTACTTGGTACCCGCCGAGTAGCCCGAGTACAGTGATACTCGAGCGAGTACCGAGTAGTGACAAGCGTACTCGCTCATCACTAGACACAACATTTACAAAAGTTTAATTATATTAATATAAAAATTTTAAAAAAAGGTGTAAATTTTTTGTAATATTGCAACATTATATGCCAATTAATATTATGTGTTAATAATTGTAATTTAGTACAAATGTTATATGTTTTTTTTTATTTACCATTTTAATAAATATGTTGGACAAAAATTAGTCAATATGGTAAGTGATGTGGATAAGAAATGTTGTTGTGCATTATGTGTGTTCATAAAACTTGAAAAAAAGTCTAACTTTGTTCTGAGAGTGCATAATTTATTGTTTTGGGTTTTTTTAAAATTTTGTGTGAAAATAACACATTTGAATTTGTCAAATAACATGTTTATGTTATATGTTTTAATAGAAATAAATATCTAAATTTAATTTGATTCCTAAAATTAGAATTCGAAATTTCTGTTCATGTATCAATAAATGTTTTTGAATTTAGAAATATTTTTTTTTTAAAATTTATATTAAATCCAGGAAAATTGATGATTACAAATAAAATATATATTCTGCATAATAAATTCAAGGTTAATTTTTTCATTTTTAACAAAAAAAACCCCAAAAAACTGTGTTTATTTATCTTTTTTAATTAAACATAAAAAAGTATTGAAGACATACCTTAAAAAAAAAACCAAAAACATTTTAAACATATTTTTAAATTTTTAAACACTTATGGGTTTTTTTAACCAAAATTCCAAATCAAAAATTAATGATCAACCAAATAACGCATAAAGTTATTTCTGATTTGCAAAGCAGACAGACATGGTTGTGGATTTTCATTTTGAATATTTGAAACATTATTTACATAATGGGAGGTCAAAGGGTCTAACAGGACATTTTCCTCATGAATTCTACAAAAATTATGTAAAACTAATGTAGCTTTAATTACTGATTTCACATTCGTTGGGTTTAGCTGTATGGTAGTTTGATATATGCGCCATTTTGAGGCTAAAATCCCAAAAGAACATTCAACATAACTACGGGCTCTTTTTAAACGACTTTTGAATTGGCTTTTTAAATCATCAATTCCACTCCTTGGAAAAGGTCTCATTACATGTGTGGATAAGGCAAAACCCTCATCTGCAACCATCACAAAAGGTACTGTTGGTCAAGTAGTACCAGGCAGTGGTGATGGAGTAGGTAAATTTAAGTCCATGGAAACCATACGTCTGGCCAATCTAGTGGAGCAAAAAATCCGTGCATCGGAAGCACTTCCATACGCACCAATATCAACATAAATAAATTTATAATTAGTGTCAACTAATACTAATATGACAACAGAAAAATATTTGTGAAAATTAAAATATCTTGACCCTGAATTTGGTGGCTTCCGAACCCTAATGTGTTTTCCATCTAATGCCCCAATACAGTGTGGAAATTTAGTGACTTCATGAAATCCATGGGCTATTTCAAGCCATTTTTCGCAAGTTGGTTGTGGCATAACTTGATTTCTAAGATGTAACCATAAGGCATCACAGGTCAGATGGACTATTCTACAGATGGTTGACGTACCAAGGAGGAAGTCGAAATGTAGAGCTCCATATGACATACCTGTAGCCAGAAACCTAAATAATGTGTAAGTGGATAACAAAAGGGAAAAAAAAGGAACGTTAATTTTTTTTTTTAAAGACAATGTTGAATGATAATCCAAACAATAGAAAAATAACTATTTAGTTAAAGAGGGTTATTTTTGTATAATGATATATATTTTAAAATTTTAAAGGAAAAACAATTAAAAAAACAAATTTAAAAATTAAATTTTTTTAAAAAAACACCTTAATGTAACAATCAATCTTTTTTCAGGTGATATACATTGGTGCATGATTGTGTCCTGGAGTTGGAGATGAGGCCTGAGAGTGTCCAAGATTGTATCAAACATATCAACTGTTAAACGGCAATATGCCTGAAATTTTGCAGGATATCTCCTTAATTCACCATATAGACAATGGAAATGTCCATGAGTTGGACGCATTTGTACAATTGGATGCACCCACATTCTTCTTTCATGACATTTCTGCAGAAGGAATTATAAATCGCCTTACACCAAATCGTCTAGAAACCATCAATGCAAGAAAAGCAGAGCCTCATTTGATATGGACTTTATCAACTAAAAACCACACACCACTATGGCAAAAGAAAACAAAACCATGCACAGGATTCATTTATAAATAAACTAGAAGGTGGCCCGATTCTACGCATCGGGTATTCTAGAATTTACGTATTGTGTAGTTCATGTATGATTTTTGTTATATATATATATATATATATAGATGTTGTTGTGTGTAGTTACCAAGTGTTTGTGTAGGGGCTGTAAATGTTCTGGGTGTTGTCTGGGTGTGGCGGGGGGTGAGAGCGGTGTTGTATGTGTGTTGCGTGTGTTGCGTTGTTTGTGGAGCGCTGTGTGTCTGTAGCGTTGTGTGTGTGTGTTGCGCGGTTTTTGTGTGTGTGGTGTGTTTTGGGGGGAGGTATGTTTTGTGCAATGTGTGTGTTGTGCGGTATGTGCGTATATTTGTGTGTGTCGCGGTGTTTGTGTGTTGGGTGTTGTGTGTGTGCAGCGTTGTCTGTGTGTGTGGGTGTCTGTGTAGGGCAGTTGTTTGTGGTTCCCAGTGTGTGTGTGTGTGTGTGTGTGTGTGGTGTGTTGTGCAGTGCGCGCGTGTGTGTGTGTGTGTGTGTCTGTGTGTGTGTGTGTGTGTGTGTGCATCAGCCTCTCTTCTCTCAGCCTACCTCTCCCAGCCTCCCTCCTCCCAGCCTCCCTCAGCATCAGCCTCCCTCTCCCAGCCTCCCCAAGCATCAGCCTCCACCAGCATCAGCCTCTCTCCTTCCAGCCTCCCCCAGCATCAGCCTCCGCCAGCATCAGCCTCTCTCCTTCCCGCCTCCTCCAGCATCAGCCTCCCTCTCCCAGCCTTCCCCAGGTTCAGCCTCTCTCCTCCCAGCCTCCGTCCTCCCAGCCTTCCCCAGCATCAGCTTTCCCCTCCCAGCCTCCCTCAGCATCAGCCTTCCCCAGCATCAGCCTCTCTCCTCCCAGCCTCAGCCTCTCTCCTTCCAGCCTCCCCCAGCATCAGCCTCTCTCCTTCCAGCTTCCCTCAGCATCAGCCTCCCCTTCCCAGCCTTCCCCAGGATCAGCCTCTCTCCTCCCAGCCTCCTTCCTCCCAGCCTCCCCCTCCCAGCCTCCCTCAGCATCAGCCTTCCGCTCCCAGTCTCCCCCAGCATCAGCCTCCCCATGCATCAGCCTCCACCAGCATCAGCCTCTCTCCTTCCAGCCTCCCCCAGCATCAGCCTCCCCTTCCCAGCCTTCCGCAGGATCAGCCTCTCTCCTCCCAGCCTCCTTCCTCCCAGCCTCCCCCTCCCAGCCTCCCTCAGCATCAGCCTTCCGCTCCCAGTCTCCCCCAGCATCAGCCTCCCCAAGCATCAGCCTCCACCAGCATCAGCCTCTCTCCTTCCAGCCTCCCCCAGCATCAGCCTCTCTCCTTCCAGCCTCCCTCAGCATCAGCCTCCCGTTCCCAGCCTTCCCCAGGATCAGCCTCTCTCCTCCCAGCCTCCTTCCTCCCAGCTTCCCTCAGCATCAGCCTTCCCCTCCCAGTCTCCCCCAGCATCAGCCTCCCCAAGCATCAGCCTCCACCAGCATTAGCCTCCACCAGCATTAGCCTCTCTCCTTCCAGCCTCCCCCAGCATCAGCCTCCCCAAGCATCAGCCTCCACCAGCATCAGCCTCCCTCGTCCCAGCCTCCCCCTCCCAGCCTCCCCCAGCATCAGCCTCTCTCCTCCCAGCCTTCCCCATGATCAGCCTCTCTGCTCCCAGCCTTCCCCATGATCAGCCTCTCTGCTCCCAGTCTCCTCCAGCACGCTGTGCTCCTCTGCCGACACTCACACACCCGATCGCATCCACTCACACACACCCGATCGCATCCACTCACACACACCCGATCGCATCCACTCACACACACCCGATCGCATCCACTCACACACACCCGATCGCATACACTCACACACACAGACACTGACGATATCGCACATACGCGCTTATACTCACAACATCCGGAGGTATCACATGCTTCTGGCCATGTGATCCTCCCGCAGGTCCTGGAAGCTAACAGCACAGTACCGCCGCCGAGAAGCAAGCGATATCCCAGGATGTTGTGAGTATGTGGATGCGATGTGATGTGTGTGTGAGAGTGAGTATGATCTGATTTGTGTGTGTGTATGTGTGTGCTGTTATGTGTGTGTGCTGTTATGTGTCTGTATTTTCCGCCGCTGCAGGACCTTGATGTGTGGATGCGATGTGATGTGTGTGTGAGGTGTGTGTGAGAGTGAGTGTGAGCCGGTGTACACTGGTAACTATGATACACATCGGGTAACTAAGGGACCTTAGTTACCCGATGTGTATAATGGTTACCAGCTTTCACGGCCTCCGTCAAGATCCCAGCATCGCAAGGTTATGTCTGGCGCTGCCGGGATCCTGACGGAGCCGGTGTAGAAGCAAGCGATATCCCAGCATGTTGTGATGTGTGAGGTGTGTGTGAGAGTGAGTGTGAGAGTGAGTGTGATCTGATGTGTGTGTGTGTACTCACCTGGGAGTCGCGGCTCCGTGTCAGTTGGGCCAGAGCGAGCGTGCATTGCGTGAGGGGGGCGGGGCCTGCAGAGAGCCGGGGCGAGAGGCCAATCCGTGTGGGGGGGGCGGGGCCATGGCGAGCCCAGCGGCCAATCAGCTTTGTGTCACCGTAAGGACACAATTTCGGAGCATGACAGACAGACAGACAGACAGACAGACAGAATAAGGCAATTATAGATATAGATTAGTGAAATGTCAATTACTGCCAGCAGTAACACATTAACAAATTATTGTGATGACTAACCACAGCAAAACATAATCTAAAAACAGATTGGAAACGCTAGTGACACGGATCACACACGGACGTTAAAAACGGACAAACGGAAGGAGAATACGGACACACGGATGCAACACAGATATCACACGGAACTAAAAAACTGATGAAAAAACGTAACACGGGCAAGAAAAACGGACAAAAAAAAACGCACGTGTTTTTAATGCATGTGTGAAGGGGGTCTAAAACTTAGTGTTTTCTTTGGTTTTATTATACTATATTGTGATACGGTTACCAAGCGTCCAGGGGTGTACCCACTGGGCCTGCATTAGACTCCCTGAAGAAGTAGCCAGCAGTGAACTCCTATGCAGGGATTGTATGGCACTCCAACAGAGGGCCTAAATGCACAACTGCCAGGGACCTGTGGAGATAGTCTCTTACAGACGGGTAAAGTATTCAAGTCCGATGCTGGTGTCCTTTGATATGGCAGCATGGAATGACAGCACTGACATGATGGTTCAAAAGTGGCAGCACAGCAGTGATGGCCCAGATGTGTAGACACAGAGGAGATGGCTCAGATGTGGCATCACAGCAGTGATGTCTAAGGTGTGGCATCACAGCAGTGGTGATAGAGAGCAGGCTCTAGGATGAGACAGAGGTTAGGAACACGAGACTGATGCTAGGATACAATAGTAAAATTGGACTCAGTAACACACTGGAACCTGAGAACTAGCAATGCACTTTAGGTAACATTGCTCAGGCACATCCGGTCAGGGGAGGTGGACTTAAATACCCTTAAGGTAAAAGATGACCTCAGGAGTAGCTGCTGGGAAATGGGACGTCGGCCCTTTAAGGAAGGGGGCGTGGCTGTGCACACATCCTACAGGCACTCATAGAAGCATTGTGCAGGAGGAGGCCGCAGGGGTCCCTAGGGCAGGAGAGAAGTGAATGGAGCCACCGGGCAAGAGAGAGAGACGATGCCCTCACTAGAACCTGGGAGTGGGAGCAATTGGGAAGACCACATTGGGACTGGGTAGGTAAGAGAGAGGGCGCCCCGGCCGAGGCCTGGGACTGGCGATGTGTGGGGATTCTGTGCTGGGGCCAGGACTGAGCACTACACATTACAAATCACATGATGCATTATTCATAAAAGATGCAGGACATTATTCATATTACACTACACAACAAAAAAGGTGGTGTGATTGGTGTCCTCAGGGGCAAAAACGTGACAGCAAACGTCCTCCATTATACACATGAAGTAAAGGTTTATTGATGATCTGTAATTATTTTTTTACAGGTTTATACTATCTATTATACATACATTGTACAATAGTTTAACCAACTGTTAAATATCCGCATTATGAGCATTTCTTAAAGGTCTAAAAGTAAACTATAAACTCAAATGGAATCTACCAAACAATTTAAAAAAAAAAGAATCATTAATATAAATTACTTTTATTCTTAGAATGTATTGTTTCTCCTGTGAAGATAAATTTGTGTTGTTTTCTCAGACTATGGAAATTCTGCATTATATGCATGAACAAATTTAAGAAAGCATGGGCGTAAATATATGAAGATAATTAAAATACTTAACTACATAACTAAGCTGTGTAATAGATTACATTTACCTGGATTATTAAAATAATTATTCAGTCAAGGTTGAAAATCAGGGACTAAATTAATGTTTTAACTATGATTGAAAATCAGGATACCTGCTGCAGTGTATATAATTAGTATTCTCAGAGGACATAAGGGCAACATGAGTTTTATAAACTTGAATCTATTCTACTTCCAACAATCCCTTAATAAACACTTATACAATGAATTCTATAAGGATTTCCTTTTTTTCCTTAAAGAAGTTGTCCAGTTCCCAAAACTGATTTTTTTTCCTGATAAATCTTGCTAATATGTGCCCCTCAACACATCTATTATGTTTTTTTAGCAAAATTACCTTTTATTGTGCACTAGCAGCACATGCTCATTGCTGGCTCCAGCTCTGATGGGGTTAATCTCTCCTCTGACTTCCTGTGTTCAGTTCCTACAAGTCCCAGAACTCTTTGTGGCTCTAGGGCGGTGTCTAGCTTATCTAACACACCCATTGTGTCTAATACACCCACTCTGCTCTCCGACCAAACCCTCCTCCCTGCCTCTTCCCTGTGTGGATGAGCGAAATCACAGATACAGCAGCTCTGCACAGCCAGGGGAAGAAAGTGTGTGTGTGCGTATATACAGTGTGTGTGTGTGTGTGTTTATAGTGTGAGTGTATTTGTGAGTGTTTGTGTGTGTGTGTGTGTGTGTGTGTGTGTGAGAGTGTGTGTGTGTGTATGTGTACAGAAATTATGATTATTAGTCTGCGCAACATGTGAAAAAAAAAATTGGGGAAAAAAAAGTGACGGGGTGATGAGATTGCTTTTTTCCCTCTTGCCTAGTCTGTGTGTCGTCCGTATCATCCGCAAACCGCATATGACCGGATCCTGTGGATTAAATGTGCAGCGCATGCAACCGTTATTTTACCGGATCCTTCTGCAGCGGGACACAGAATTTATCATCCGGCGCTGGAGTCAGCTGACTCCTGATCTCACAGCCCGCACACGCTGCAATGGCTGCAGGTGGGCTCATTCACATGACCGTTCCATGTGTCCTGGTCAGTTCCTGTTTTTTTGCGGCCCCACAGACAGGACCATATTTTCAATGTATTTTGTGTAGGATCGGATAGTACACGGTAGCACTTCCATGTGCATCCGATCCTACAAAAAAAAACACATCGGATGCCGTATGTCCGCTCCGTTATTATGGAACATGTTCTATTCTGTTCCGTAATAACGAACCGTGACTCAATACAAGTCAATGGGTTCACAAAATTCCCGGAAGCAACACGGAAGCACTTCCATGTGACTTCCGTCAGGTGCCCGTGCAGTCAGTGTCACGCTCCAGCCCCAGCCCCGCGGCTGCCCGCTCAGCAGTGTCAGCAGCGGCCCGCACTGCAATGTCAGCAGCCGCGGGGATGACCAGCACTACCGTCAAGAGGTTAGTAATTTCATTACCTACGGTGATGAAGTCCTGCCCTCCTGACGTCAGCGGTCGTCACTGCTTTCTATGCCCGCCGCTTGTCACATCACCTCTCGCTGTCGACCCGATACTGTGACTAGTGGTGACGTCACGGGCCGCTTGCGATACTTGGTTTGTGAAGGCGGCGGTCATTGAACTCAGTGACAGCGCTGCTGTCAGGAGTTCAGCGATCATCGCAGGAAATATACCTCGCTAACCTCCTGATAGCAGCACTCGTCATGCCCTGCAGTGACCTGGGCTGACCTATTGATGTTAGCTCAGGTCACTGCATGGCTCTCCCAGCAAATAGGGAACATTCTGTTCTTCATTGACTGGGACATTGACTATGGTATGGATCATAGTGGGACCCCCTTGGATTACACCAGACCTGGATTTGTTTTTCTTTCTAATAAATTGGTGAAAGAGGGAATGTGTTGAGGAGTGTTTTTTCAAATAAAAATGTGTTTGTTGTCTTTTTTTTTTTTATTACTGCCTGGGTTGTGATGTCGGGTATCTGATACACGCCTGACATCACTAACTCCAGGGCTTGATGCCAGGGGACATTACACATCTGGTATTAACCCCATATATTACCCCGTTTGCCACCGCACCAGGGCAACGGGATGAGATGGCGCGAAGCACCAGGACTGGCACATTTAATGGATGCGCTAGTTCTGGGGCGGCTGCAGCCTGCTATTTTTAGGCTGGGGAGTGTCCAATAACTGTGAACCTCCCTAGTCTGAGAATACCAGATCACAGCTGTCCGCTTTACCTTGGCTGGTGATCCAATTTTGGGGGACCCCGTGTTTTTTGTTTTAAATTGTTTATTTAATTTAAAATAACTGCGTGGGGTGCCCTCTGTTTTGGATTACCAGCCAAGGTGAAGCTGCCAGCTGTGGTTTGCAGGCTGCAGCCGTTTGCTTTACCCTAGCTGGCTACAAAAGATAGGGGGACCGCATGTCATTTTTTTTATTATTTATTTATTTTTTGCCTAAATACAAGGCTAAGCACCCCTTAGTGCCACATGAAAGTCACAAAAGGGTGTCAGCTTAGAATATGCAGGGGGTAAGACATTATATATGTATTTCTTATCTATCTATCTATCTATCTATCTATCTATCTATCTATCTATACATTCATTCATTCATTCATTCATTCATCCCTCTATCCCTCTATCCCTCTGTCTCTATATCTATCTATTCATCTCTATATCTACTCATCTATTTATCTTTCTTGCTGCTTCCGTTTTTTGCGGTCCGCAAAAAAAACAGAAGGCACGCAGATGTCACACGGATGCCACTAGGATGCATCCATGAAAAAAAGGACCGTTTTTTGTGGCCCGCAAAAACGGAACGGTCATGTGAATGTAGACTTAACAGCAGTCGCTGCCTGCTGCCGGTCACATGTGACCGTGTGCGGGATGTGTGTACAGGACTTCAGCTGAGTTCAGATCAGCTGACTCAAGTGTCGGCCGATTAGGCTGGGGCCACACGGGGATTACTGCGATCCCCTCGCATTACACTCGGCTCACGCTCAGTACAGCAGAGCTGAGTGTCATGCGTGTGTCCCTGCGACTGAGGTCCGACTCTGCGAGCAGACCTCAGCTGCGGGGGCGGACCGGCACTCGAGGGGTGGGCCAGCACTGAGGAGGGGTGGGAGGGATTTCTCTCCCTCTCTCCTCCGTAGTCCACTGATGTACCGCAAGTGCAGTGCGATTTTTCTCTCACCACATACACTTGAATGGGTAAAAAAGAGAGTCTTGCATTACAGTTGTAGCATGCTGCGATTGTTTTCTCGGTCCAATTAGGGTGGAGAAAATAATTGCTCATGTGTGCTGACACACAGGCTAATATTGGTCCGAGTGGAATGCGATGTTTGATCGCACTCCACTCGCACTGATTATCTCGCCGTGTGGCTTAGACCTTACTTGTTCTATGTCCCCCTGCATCCATCGCAGCGTGTGCAGGCTGGAGTTCAGCTAAGTTCAGATCAGCTGACTCCAGTGCTGGAGTGAACTCCGCTGACCTCACAGCCCGTACGTGCTGCAATGGATGCAGGGGGACACAGAACAAGTAATTGGCAGACACTGCAGTCATCTGATTACTTGGGATGAATTGAGCAGTAAAATGCTCTGGTGCTCGATGGGCGAAGCCCATGTCGATTTTTTATTTTTTAAAAAATTCATTAAAAAAAAATAAAAAAAAAAATCACATTGTTTGTGGGCTCCCGCTGCATTTTCTATTGTTAAGGGTAACCCAAGCAGCTACTGGCTGCTAACCACCGCTGCTTGGTGTTACTTTCACTGGCAATAAAAATCCAGGGAAGCATTTTTTTTTATAAAGGTTTTTGCCTGAATACTTTTTTAAAAAAATGAAGTGGGCTTCGCCATATTTTTGTATGCTAGCCAGGTACAGCAGGCAGCTACGGGCTGCCCCCAACCCCCAGCTGCCTATTTGTACCCGGCTGGAAACCAAAAATATAGAGAAGCCCTTTTTTTTTTTTCATTTCATGAATTTCATGAAATAATTAAAAAAAAAATGACATGGGCTTCGCCGAATTTTTGAGTCCAGCCAGGTACAACTATGCAGCTGGGGATTGGAATCTGCAGTGAAGGGTGCCCAAACTTTCTGGGCCCCCCGCTGCGAATTGCAGTCCACAGCCGCCCCAGAAAATGGCACTTTCATAGAAGCGCCATCTTCTGGCGCTGTATCCAACTTTTCCAGAGGCCCTGGTGGCAGGTGGCATACTGGGTAATAAGGTGTTAATACCAGCTATGTTTTACCAGCTGGTATAAAGCCCAAGATTCTTAATGTCAGGCCAAGTTTGACCTGGCCATTAAGAATCTCCAATAAAGGGTTTAAAAAAAAAAAGACCACACAGAGAAAAAAACTTTATTAGAAATAAATACATAGACACAGTATGGACTCCATGTTTATTACTCCCTCTCACCCCTCCACGATGGAGAGATTTCTGTACTGACCATGCCAGGAGAGAGTGAGGGAAAAGAGAGAGAGAGCGAGGGGGGGGAGGAAAAGAGAGCGAGGGGGGGGAAAGAGAGCGAGGGGGGGAGGAAAAGAGAGCGGGGGGGATGAAAAGAGAGTGGGGGGAGGAAAAGAGAGCGAGGGGGGAGGAAAAGAGAGCGGGGGGGAGGAAAAGAGAGCGAGGGGGGAAAAGAGAGCGGGGGGGAGGAAAAGAGCGCGGGGGGGTGGAGGAAAAGAGAGCGCGGGGGGAGGAAAAGAGAGCGCGGGGGGAGGAAAAGAGAGCGAGGCGGGGAGGAAAAGAGAGCGAGGGGGGAGGAAAAGAGAGTGAAGGGGGGAGGAAAAGAGAGAGAGGGGGGGAGGAAAAGAGAGCGGGGGAGGAAAAGAGAGCGGGGGGAGGAAAAGAGAGTGGGGGGGGAAAAGAGAGCGGGGGGAGGAAAAGAGAGCGGGGGGGAGGAAAAGAGAGCGAGGGGGAAGAGAGCGAGGGGGGGAAGAGAGCGAGGGGGGAAGAGAGCGAGGGGGGAGAGAGCAAGGGGGTGGAAAGCGGGGGGGGGAGAGAGCGAGGGGAGGGGGAAGAGAGCGAGGGGGGAGAGAGCGAGGGGGGGTTAGAGAGTGAGGGAAGAGAGGGGAGAGGAGGGAGGGATAAGAGGGGGGCAGAGAAGAGTGGGTGAGAGAAGAGAGTGGGGAAAGAAGGGGAGGCAGAGGTGCTCTGTCACCAACTGTCTCCACTCTGTGACTTGTGGTGCAGGTGACAGAGTGCAGACAGTTGGTCCCATGCAGCAGGACAGATGGCAGAGCACAGCGGTGACATGCCTGTCAGTGTCTTGCTGCTGGGAAGAGCAGATGATCACACTGCCCGACACCGGCCGCTCTCCTGACATCGCAGCAGAGTGGGCGGGTGGAGAGTGTGAGCACATACTTACGTGCAGGGGGGGATTCAGCTGAAGAACCCCCCCCCTCTACTGCACACTGGCGCCCCGTGCCTCACCATCTGCAGGACGCCGGCTCCACACTAATGTCCTCCGGATCCTCCCCTCGATACTGGGCTGTGATGTGCGGTAGTCACCGCCCACAGCCCTGTCACTCAATCTGAGTGGTGCCAGCCTCCTCTGACATACCTGTCTTGTTTGAGAGCCCGGAAATGCCGGGACGTCAGAGGATGCTGGCGGCCACAGCTCCAGGGGGTCATGTGACCGGCACTGAGCGTGCAGGATAGCGCCGCTCAGTGCCAGAACTGGAAACAGAAGACAATGGAGAAAACGCCTAGAAAGGTAAGTAGAACTCCTACAGAAAATGGTTTCTAATTTTCTAACTCAAACAATATCTCTTTTCTATATAGTTAACTAGTTTTATCATTTAAATATTGTGTTGAAGAGTTTTAAAGAATCAATGAATATGCAGAAGAACATAAAAGAGCAATAGGAAATAGTGCTCAGTAGGATATGCATGTCCTATACGTCTATGTACACAATAGTATTAAAAATGGCATTTTTTAATTACTTTGTTTCTGATTTCATACAGAAAAATATTGATGTATACGACAAACTTATTTGTAGGAGCTCTGTTCCACAAGAAGTGTTAAACTGATCGCACTCCATACTATTACTATAGAATACTATAAGGCTCTATGTTATTTGTGTAGCACAGCTTTAGGCCTCTTTCACACGTCCGTTAAAAACCATGCACGTTTTTCACGGACGTGTCAAAGGTGCGTTTTTGGATTCAATGTGCAAGCACCAGACTGATTTCCAATACTATTAACCTGCAGAATAATCCCATATCTGCAGATTAATAACATTTTTTCCTGTGATAGGTTCCCTTTAAAATTTAGTATCACAGATCAAGTTTTTCTATAATATTTAAAAAAAGTTCGAAGGTATCATTGCTTTTTGTGGATTGCATTGCTGGAAATATCAATAATCTAAAAGTGATTGGTATTGAAAGCGTTAGATTACCCAGCAGAGGAGAAGATATAATGAGACTACTGATAAAGCATCACTTCAGCAGCTTTTATTTTTGCAGCACAAGAAAGGTTTCAGTCCTCAGGGGAGGTGCCAGTGCAGATTCAGTCTCCGCTCTGTGTATCAAAAACAGTGACTGTAATTGCCGCTCAGCACTGACAGATAGCTGATTATAGTTTAAAGCAGCTGTCAATTAGTACAGGATGTGAAGATTAAAATTAATTTCCTCCAGGCGTTTTTATATACATATATATATATATATATATATATATATATATATATATATATATATATATATATACACCGTATTTTTCGGTTTATAAGACGCACCTGATTATAAGATGCACCCCAAATTTGGTGAAGGAAAAGAGATTTTTTTTTTTTTAATGTTAAATGGGGTCCATCTTATAATGCCAGTGTCTGTCTAACAAATCATATAGGGTATATGTCCCTCATAGCCCACCATCCTAAAATTAGCCCCCATAATCTGGATATGGCCCCCTTTTATTGAATATAGCCCTCTTGTGCTGGCACACATTCCCCTGTGCTGCCTATGGCCCCCTATGGATTGCATACATTCCCAGTGCTTCCTATGGCCCTCTATGGATTGCACACGTTCCCCTGTGCTGCCTATGGCCCCCTATGGATTGCACACATTCCCCGGTGCTGCCAATGGCCCCCTATGGACTGCACACATCCCTCTGTGCTGCCTATGGCCCCCTATGGATTGCATACATTCCCTTGTGCTGCCTATGGCCCCATATGGATTGCATACGTTCCCCTGTGCTGCCTATGGCCCACCATGGATTGCACATGTTCCCCTGTGTTAGATATGGCCCCCATGCTGCTGCCCATAGTAAAATAAAACACTCTTTCCTTACTTCCTCCAGCGCTGATCTCCCTCCTGTCTCCCTCCGTGCTTCTGTTCCTCCACTCCCTGGTTCTTGCTGCCGGTCATGTTATCGGCACAGCAGAGTGATCTCATCTCTGCGTGCCTGTGTCACGGGCGGAGGGGACGCGCTCGCCACGCTCGGGTCCGGGGCTTCTGCTGCTGCTGCTCGGTGTCTCGAGCAGTGGGCCTGACCCGGGGACTCGAGCAGCGCTCCTCACCCGTGAGTGAAATGAGATGGCTTGGTTGGGGAGATTGTTCGTGACGCCACCCACGGGACGTGGTGATGATGGCACCACCGCTGCTAGTAACGGGGATCCCGGGAGAGATGGTAGGGAGCAGCTAGGATGTTGTCCCCTCTGTGGGTAGGGGGGTTGGTGATCCCAGGGCCCGGTGGTGTAACGTGGAGGCTGGATGGCTGGGGTGCAGGGTTGCAGGGACAGCGCGGCGCGGTGCCGGACGGCACTGGTGTACTCACTCAGACAATCAATGACAGAGTCTCTGGTAAACCAAAGGGCCGGATGGGCAGGTCCCGCAGCTGGCTGCAGTGTTGTTGTTGTGCTCTCCCCGGACGGCTGATGGTGGCTGTCTTTCCCTACACCTTTTAGAATGTTCTAACTCCTGTGGTTGCCCATGGTAGTCCGCTCTCCGGCGTATAGGTGCAGTAGGAGCCCGTTTTGCCCGCAGGCGCTGGCCCTTGGATCTCTAGCCTGTGGCGGTGGCTGTATATCCTCACGGTGTGAGAGGTTGCCTTCTATCGGGACTTGGTTGTTTGGAAACCCCTGGGGTTCCTGTCACACTCGGATTTGACTATTGACGGTGGCTCCAAGCCTGGTCGGGGGCCGATGGCCCTGCCTGTGTGCTTAGCTTCACTCCGCTCCCCGGTTCGGTACCGGCAGGCCAACGCCCCACCCCGGTCCATACAGCTTTGCAGAGTTCCACCAACTCCTGCAGACGGCCACCACCGTCTGCCAACCTTGCTGTCAGTGCCTGGGCTCCTACCCAGGCACACGCAGATGTTTCATCACTCCTCTCACTTTCACCTCCTAAACTGATCTGACTGCCTTTTCCCGCCTCCAGGCCTGTAAACTCCTCGGTTGGTGGGGCCAACCGCCTGGCTCCGCTTCACCTGGTGTGGACATCAAGCCCTGGAGGGAGGCAACAAGGATTTTTTTGTCTGACTGTTGTTACTGTCTAGGGTGAGGGGTGTGTATGTTGGTATGTATGTGACTACCTGGCTTGTCCAGGGCGTCACACTCCCCCTTGGTAAAATGCAGACCGTCCGCGGGCTGCCCGTCCATTACTGGTTTTATTTTTGTTTCTGTAAAAGATAATATAACACATAACACTCAACATAAGTATATTTCAGTTCTTCCCTTATGGGAGGCACGGTACTTTAACTTTACAGCGGTAAACATTTTTATTAAAACGGACGGGTTCGTGGTCATCCGCTCTCCCACCCAAACAACCTAAACCTTGGTGCTGCCCCTAAGAAACAGGCAGCACTCCTTTACCCCAGTCCAGGTCCAGGTTACCCGAGCGGGAACGGGTACGGTGTCTCGCACCCAGCTGTCACTTCAGGGGACCCCACGTCCAGGGGGAACCCTGACCCCAGAGGATGGCCACCGGTCCTGGTGGTTGCCGGGCCCCAGCCTCCTCTGCTGCGGGCCTTTCCTTCAATCTGCCTCTCTGGAGGCGGCACGGAAAACTGAAAACCGGCCCACATACTATTTACAAACCCATAAGTTCGTGGGAGGCCTGAAAGTTCTCGGCCATGTCCATGAGCAGTTTTTCATGTGGGCGGTAAAACACATAGAGTTCCTCCAGGGACAACTTGTCTTAAAACGGAAGGCAATCTGGTGAAACTTCGGTTTGATTAGTGTTCATTCATTCACAACTGGAACAATCAACATGCTGCACAGGGTCCCAACGGGGACAACTTTGGTGACAACGGTAAAACGCTGCCTTTACTTGAGGTCACACTCATCAAGGACCTCCTCCAGCTCGACATTTGCCCGCAGGCACTGGCCCTTGGATCTCTAGCCTGTGGCGGTGGCTGTATATCCTCACAGTGTGAGCGGTTGCCTTCTGTCGGGACTTGGTTGTTGGGAAACCCCTGGGGTTCCTGTCACACTCGGATTTGAATATTGACGGCAGCTCCAAGACTGGTCGGGGTCCGATGGCCCTGCCTGTGTGCTTAGCTTCACTCCGCTCCCCGGTTCGGTCCCGGTGGGCCAACGCCCGACCCCGGTCCTTACGGCTTTGCAGAGTTCCACCAACTCCTGCAGATGGCCACCACCGTCTGCCAACCTTGCTGTCAGTGCCTGGGCTACTATTCAGGCACAAGGAGACGTTTCACTCCTCTCACTTTCACCTCCTAAACTGATCTGACTGCCTTTTCCCGCCTCCAGGCCTGTGAACTCCTTGGTGGGTGGGGCAAACCACTTCGCTTCGCCCCACCTGGTGTGGACATCAGGCCCTGGTGGGAGGCAACAAGGATTTTTTTGTCTGACTGTTGTTACTGTCTAGGGTGGGGGGTGTGTATGTTGGTATGTATATGACTACCTGGCTAGTCCAGGGCGTCACACCTAACAAATTCCTACAAAAGACCTCCATATTTCTCTCAATTGTCATAAATATGATATCAACCATTATAAATTATTAAGAATGTTCTTTATTCCATACAAAATGTTATCAAAATATTACAAGGATCCAAACAGGACAGAGTAAGGTACAGAATCGTGCACATGTATAAAAACTGCAATGAAGCAGAGAGGTATGTATGAAACACAGAGTCCAAGTAACATATATCAACAATAATCATCACATGCCTTCATACATAAATGTGGATAGACAAATCAAGATACAAGCATATTTAGTCATAAGAAAAGGCAATCGTCAGTGAATTATATCAAATTGGCTAACCAATCGTTATAAATGTCACCAATTGTAAGTATAAACAATACACAGACAATAAAGCCACTCAAGTGACTAAGAAAATATCAGCTTGTATACTGCCTGGTAACAGACCCTCAGAATGCCGGAGCCTGTCATACATGAAAGAAGGCAGAGCTCCCAGGAACGGTAAAGGTTAATAACCTACCCAGGTGACCGCTCGGACACCGTGCACATACACACCGCCCTGCACCTCGATGCGTTTCGCAACCGCTTCGTTGGGAGGTGCAGGTGTGATGTGTACGGCTGCTTATAACCCCAGCAGGTCAGACTTAAGGCCCTGTCACACACAGAGATAAATCTTTGGCAGATCTGTGGTTGCAGTGAAATCATGGACATATTGTTCCATTTGTACACAGCCACAAACCTGGCACCGATTGTCCACAATTTCACTGCAACCACAGATCTCCTGCAGATTTATCTGTGTGTGTGACAGGGCCTTTACCGTCCTATGGCGGCACGCTGCGGTGAACCGATGCCCATCCTCCACCGCGTTCGGCGTCCCGGACCCATCGTGCGCATGCACACACACTGAGCTTCCAATAGGTCGCCAAACAGAGAGGAGGAGAGGGGATCAGATCACCGCGCGTGCACAGGACAGAGTCCATGAGCGCCATTTTTAAAAAGGGGTTACAGGAAGGGCATACAAATGATTGCTGCAGTAACATTAAACATATAACCAAATGTCATATTGAATCTGCGGAATAAGTTTGTTCAATTCGAGGAGTCCTAAAATCAGATGAATTCAACTTCTATGCAGCAGATCACTAGTTAGATCTCTTATATGGAATAGGTATCCAGGACATAAGCAGCCATATCTAAAAAAGTGTATAAAAAAATTGCATAATTAAAACATATGGTAAATGACAGGCAGCCAGAGATGCAACCACCCATTAAAAGTACAGCACCATGAGCCAAGCTAAGATATTAGATCAAGAAGGGCTTATAACTAATAGAATAATTTAGTCCCTTAGGTTTAACAGTATCCAAAGTTATTATCCACCGTGCTTCTTTTTGATGTAATAGATTTTTAAAGTCTCCCCCTCTTACCCCCAGATGGATCTTCTCTATGC